>NC_046225.1:76597386-76664886 GCF_009819885.2 Catharus ustulatus | reverse complement strand
TGAGCCCTGGGCCCGTTCTGCGTTGTGTCTGCAGCTCTGGCAGGGCTCTGCTGCTCTCAGAGCTGCCCAGCCTTGCCCATGTCCCTCCAAACCGAGGCACTGAGGGGGAGGCAGGGCCTGTCCCAGTGAACCTGGTGTTTGGTGTCCAGGGATCCCCCGGGCTCCTCTGCCTGGAAAAGCTGGGTTTGCCCTGCCCTGGGCATCTCCAGCCCTCCTGCAGAACATCCTTGGGCAGTGTCCTGGAGCAGCAGCAGGTGGTGATGGAGCAGGAGCAGAGGGGAAAGCCCAGAGGCAGAGGGGACATCCAGGGACATCCAGGGACATCCAGGGACATCCAGGGGCAGTTTGGGAGGGCAGGACGGGCTCGGTGCCACCAGGGTGCAGAGGGCAGGGACAGGCTCTGGGCACCCCCACATCCCCACTCTCTGGGTGCCCTCAGAAGGGCAGGGGTGCACAGGAGGAGCTCCCATCTCTTCCAACCAGGAATGGAAGTTTCCAGAGCAGATCACCTCCAGAACCACCCGGAGCTGTTTCTTTCCTGGCCCTTGGGCAGGCACAGAGCTGCAGCCCCTGCTCTGCTCTGACACCCAGGTGTCAAACACCCCCTGCTCCCCAGCTCTCACCCCTCCTCCTGCAACAACAAAGCTCCAGCTCTGCCTCTGAAAATTCAATCTTATCTCCCCAAACCACTCCAGCTCCACACACCTGGGATCCCATCTCTCCCTCTCATCTGACTTTAATAGCAACACCATTCCCCTCAAAAGGAGGACGGAGCCCAGATTAAAAGGAGCTGTTTAGCTGGCAGCAATATTCCCTTCCTTTGCCCTTTGATTTTTGATTTTTTTTGTTGTTGTTGTCGCTCCTGCATTTTTTATTGAGCACCTGGGCTGAATGGCAGAATAAAATCGAACTCCCCAGCTGAGACCACACCACAGCTGCTTGGCTGTGCATACCTCAGGGAGAAACGTGGGCAATTTCCATTTTGGCCAATTATTGTGTAGGGGAATCTTTTATTCTGGTGGGAAGGTGGATGGGAGGAAGAAAAACCTTTGCAGGCACCGATTATCTTTTAAAGGAATGCTGGCCACTTAAAACTGTTGAGCCAGAACTTCAGCACATGTGAGTCAGCAGAGATCCCTCCTAAACATGGGGATGAAAAGTGAAGAATTTAGCTGGGAATGTGGGGGGTAGGGTGTGGGTGCACCCCTGTTTATTTATATATCACTGCAATTCTCTTTAATTTGGTTTGGGTACTTTTTTCTCCCCTTCCTTTCGCTCTGGGCATTGGAAATCATCTCATTTTCTTGGGATCACATTTCTGTGATTTAAATTAATCCCAGGACAGAAGCACTCCTTCCTCCTACCCCTGCCAGGCATCCCCAGGTCCTGCACTGCTGCTCTTTGTGCAAGCCCCAGCTCCAGGCTCACAAACGAGCCTTTATTCACTTTGTTTGTGCTCAGTTACTGTCCAGACCACTTCTCTTCCTGCTTTCCCTCTCACCCTGCCTTATTCTGTCATTCATGGTGTCTTAGCCAGGGACCTCTGCTGATTTCCCTCTCTGTGTTTTCCTCCCTGTGAGCTGCAGAAGCTGCAGGATCGTGGCACCAGCCCAGGCTGTGCCCCAAGGATCCCCTTCCCCATGGGGAGATGCCCTGGAGGAGGGGGGAGTGGGAGCAGCCCCTGCTGCTGTCCCTGGTCCTGCCCCAGCCTCCAGCACCTGCAATCACAGAATCGCTGGGGCTGGGAGGGGATTTCAAACCCTTCAGCTCCAGGTGCCCTGCCATGGCTGGGACACTGCCAGGGACAGGACACAAACCGTGGGCTCTGTGCAAATCAGTGACTCCCACTGGGGAACAGCTCCAGATTCTGCACAGACCCACAGACATCCCCCGTGTCCTGCAGTGAGGGGTTTGGGGGTGTCCACCTCAGCTCTGCCACCTGAACCCCTCCAGGAGACCCCCTGAGCCCCAGGGCTCCCAGCAATGATCCTTCCTGGGGCAGCAGGAGGGTCTGCACAAAGCAGGGACACCGGGGGGGCTCCATCCCTCAGCTTCACTTTGACAGACATTTCACACTGAAATTCCCATCAGGGAGCCCCACCTGTGTGCCTGGAGTGCTGCTGCTGGGGCTGCTCTGGCTGGGCTGTGACACCCAGAACCCAAAAAGGGCTCTACCAGCCTGTAAACCTTCCTGGGCAGAGGCTGAATCAGGAGAAAACATCATCCACCCCAGGGCTGTCCCCACTGAAGGGTGTTCAGGGTAAATAAACACGATACAGGGGGTGTTTGATGAAATGTGCACAACAAATGCTGCGTAGTGAAGAGTGTAAAAGCCTCCTTAAAATATTTTAAATAAAGAAAAAATTATGGAAAGGCTGCAAAAAAGAGAAATAACCTTTTGTGATGCCAACAGATTTGTCCTGTGCAAACAAGAGGAATGGGGGGTGCTGGGGGGAAATAGAGTTGGATGATTTAACTACTTGGCTTTGGTTACTGGATTTTTTCTTGGATTATGGAAAAGTGAAGTTAGAAGGGAAAATAAAAAGGGATGTTTGGAGTGGCCATGTAACAGCAGCCCTGAGCCACAGGACAACTGCAGCCACAAGTGAGATTTCCAGAATCTCTCTCTCTGCCTTAGGCTCAGACCTTTGAAGGGAAAGGGAGTGAAAATGAGAGTGCAAGTGTGAGGAAATCCATTGCAAATATGTAAACACATAATGGTTCAGCTGCTTGCACTGGGATGTGAGGAGAGACTGTTCCCATGGGGACAAATGGGCAAGAAAACAACTGGAGAACAAGAGCCCGGGTTCCCAGAGCCCCCAGGGAGCTGCCAGGCCTTGGGAGTGACCCAAAAGGGCACAGGACAGCTTCTCCCACTGCCCAGCAGGGTCACAAACCCCAGAACACTGACTGTCACTGTCACTGTCACTGTCACTGCCCAGCAGGGTCACAAACCCCAGAACAATCATCCCCACTGCCCAGCAGGGTCACAAACCCCAGAACAATCATCCCCACTGCCCAGCAGGGTCACAAACCCCAGAACACTGACTGTCACTGTCACTGTCACTGCCCAGCAGGGTCACAAACCCCAGAACGCTGACTGTCACTGTCACTGTCACTGTCACTGCCCAGCAGGGTCACAAACCCCAGAACACTGACTGTCACTGTCACTGTCACTGTCACTGTCACTGCCCAGCAGGGTCACAGACCCCAGAACACTGACTGTCACTGTCACTGTCACTGTCACTGCCCAGCAGGGTCACAAACCCCAGAACGCTGACTGTCACTGTCACTGTCACTGTCACTGCCCAGCAGGGTCACAAACCCCAGAACACTGACTGTCACTGTCACTGTCACTGTCACTGTCACTGCCCAGCAGGGTCACTAACCCCAGAACACTGACTGTCACTGTCACTGTCATTGTCACTGTCACTGCCCAGCAGGGTCACTAACCCCAGAACACTGACTGTCACTGTCACTGTCACTGTCACTGTCACTGTCACTGTCACTGTCACTGTCACTGCCCAGCAGGGTCACAAACCCCAGACACTGACTGTCACTGTCACTGTCACTGCCCAGCAGGGTCACAAACCCCAGAACACTGACTGTCACTGTCACTGTCACTGCCCAGCAGGGTCACAAACCCCAGACACTGTCACTGTCACTGTCACTGTCACTGTCACTGTCACTGCCCAGCAGGGTCACAACCCCCAGACACTGACTGTCACTGTCACTGTCATTGTCACTGTCACTGCCCAGCAGGGTCACAAACCCCAGAACAATCATCCCCACTGCCCAGCAGGGTCACAAACCCCAGACACTGACTGTCACTGTCACTGTCACTGCCCAGCAGCGTCACTAACCCCAGAACACTGACTGTCACTGTCACTGTCACTGTCACTGCCCAGCAGGGTCACAAACCCCAGAACACTGACTGTCACTGTCACTGTCACTGTCACTGTCACTGCCCAGCAGGGTCACAGACCCCAGAACACTGACTGTCACTGTCACTGTCACTGTCACTGCCCAGCAGGGTCACAAACCCCAGAACAATCATCCCCACTGCCCAGCAGGGTCACAAACCCCAGAACACTGATCCCCACTGTCCAGCAGGGTCACAAACCCCAGAACACTGACTGTCACTGTCACTGTCACTGCCCAGCAGGGTCACAAACCCCAGAACAATCATCCCCACTGCCCAGCAGGGTCACAAACCCCAGAACACTGATCCCCACTGTCCAGCAGGGTCACAAACCCCAGAACACTGACTGTCACTGTCACTGTCACTGTCACTGTCACTGTCACTGCCCAGCAGGGTCACAAACCCCAGAACACTGACTGTCACTGTCACTGTCACTGTCACTGTCACTGCCCAGCAGGGTCACAGACCCCAGAACACTGACTGTCACTGTCACTGTCACTGCCCAGCAGGGTCACAAACCCCAGAACACTGACTGTCACTGTCACTGTCACTGTCACTGTCACTGTCACTGCCCAGCAGGGTCACAAAGCCCAGACACTGACTGTCACTGTCACTGTCACTGCCCAGCAGGGTCACAAACCCCAGACACTGACTGTCACTGTCACTGTCACTGTCACTGTCACTGCCCAGCAGGGTCACAAACCCCAGAACACTGACTGTCACTGTCACTGTCACTGCCCAGCAGGGTCACAAACCCCAGAACACTGACTGTCACTGTCACTGTCACTGCCCAGCAGGGTCACAAACCCCAGACACTGACTGTCACTGTCACTGTCACTGTCACTGTCACTGCCCAGCAGGGTCACAAACCCCAGAACACTGACTGTCACTGTCACTGTCACTGCCCAGCAGGGTCACAAACCCCAGAACACTGACTGTCACTGTCACTGTCACTGCCCAGCAGGGTCACTAACCCCAGAACACTCATCCCCACTGCCCCAGACCCCACTGCACTGGGGCCAGCAGCATTCAGAGGTGTTTCCCTTTTCCTGGGGTGCACACTTGTTCCTTTTCCTCTCCTAGTTTAAGTTTCTGGTCTTGGGACGCTGAGCAAACCTGCATTAAATCCTCCCTGACAGGCCCCCCGGGTGTGACCTTGAAAGCAGCAGCATTCACTTGCTCTGGAAGGGATGTGAGGAGTTCATTTTTTAAATTGAGGGGGTGCTTTCCCAGACACCCAGAAATGGGTGGAAGGGATCTCCCCCAAGAGCCACTGAAGCCTGCACAGCCCAATTTTGCCCATTACCTACCAGCTTGACATGGATTTTCATTTTAGTTTAGTTGCTGAGCTAAAAATCCTTGTTTCCAACTCACGGAGGGGCTGCTCCTGCTGCAGCCCTGGAACATCTCTGGGCACTGAGAGCCCAGGCTGCACACCCAGCACTCGGTTCTGCAGGGGCTGTGCAAACCAGAGCTCCCATCTCTGCTTACAGAGCACATAAACCTCCCTCAGCAGCAGCCTGCAAGCACCTGTGCCTGGCAGCACTTCTCAGACAGAGTTTTGGGGTCATACAGAGAATACTGCAAACCATTCCAAACACAGAGAATAATCTACGTGCACATGAAGGTCTGAATAGCAGAGAAAGCCCCAGAGCCTCCAGGCTGGGATCCTGCCCCAGGAGCTCCCGAACCCACAGCTGGGAGCCAGGAATGCACAAGGTTCCCTCTGCTGTGGGGGCTCTGGGGGAAGGAATGTGTGCTTTAAAGGTGAATTTATGACTTGGTCACACAGAGCTCATCAGATCTGTGAGCACAACCTGCCCCTGATGTCCCTGTGCATCCCGAGCCCCGTGGGATCCCAGGGCTCCTCTCCCCAGCCTGGCTGAGGGGCTGCTTTCCCTGGGCTTTGCTCTCCCAGAGCTTGTGCAAGCCCATGGATGTTACAGAACCACAGGAAGCTCTGGGTGGAAGGGGACATTTAAAGGTCACCACTCCCACCCCATCCATGGCAGGGACACCTCCACTGTCCCAGTGTCCAGCCCCAGTGTCCAGCCTGGGGCACTGCCAGGGATCCAGGGGCAGCCACAGCTGCTCTGTGCCAGGGCCTCACACCCCCATTGTAAAATATTTCTTCCTTAAATCTGGTCTGAACCTATACTTTCTTAATTTAAAGCCATTTCCCCTTTCTCTATCACTACAGGGGACAAACAAGTCTGTCCCCATCCTTTTCACAAAACCCCATGCACTGAACATTGGACAAATGTAACCTCAGGAGATTCTTCCTCAGGTGTTCCCTGCTCCCTGCCCTGTGCTTCCTTTGCTCACACAGATTTTCCAGCTCCCAGCCCTGCTTTCCAAAGGCTGCCAGGCTCTCATCCCCCCACATTTCCCTGCTCCCCACTGGTGCTCTCAGAACATTTTAGCTGTGAACCCTCCAAACGTGCCTCAGACCCTGGGACCTGTCTGTGCCACCCAGCTGTGATGTGGGAAGGTCACAGCAGTGACCTGCACCCAGGGACCAGGGCTCACAGCCCAATGTCACAGCAGTGACCTGCACCCAGGGACCAGGGCTCACAGCCCAAGGTGACAGCAGTGACCTGCACCCAGGGACCAGGGCTCACAGCCCAAGGTGACAGCAGTGACCTGCACCCAGGGACCAGGGCTCACAGCCCAATGTCACAGCAGTGACCTGCACCCAGGGACCAGGGCTCACAGCCCCAGGTGACAGCAGTGACCTGCACCCAGGGACCAGGGCTCACAGCCCAATGTCACAGCAGTGACCTGCACCCAGGGACCAGGGCTCACAGCCCCAGGTGACAGCAGTGACCTGCACCCAGGGACCAGGGCTCAGCCCAAGGTGACAGCAGTGACCTGCACCCAGGGACCAGGGCTCACAGCCCAATGTCACAGCAGTGACCTGCACCCAGGGACCAGGGCTCACAGCCCAATGTCACAGCAGTGACCTGCACCCAGGGACCAGGGCTCAGCCCAAGGTGACAGCAGTGACCTGCACCCAGGGACCAGGGCTCACAGCCCAAGGTGACAGCAGTGACCTGCACCCAGGGACCAGGGCTCACAGCCCAAGGTCACAGCAGTGACCTGCACCCAGGGACCAGGGCTCACAGCCCAATGTCACAGCAGTGACCTGCACCCAGGGACCAGGGCTCACAGCCCAGGGTGACAGCAGTGACCTGCACCCAGGGACCAGGGCTCAGCCCAAGGTCACAGCAGTGACCTGCACCCAGGGACCAGGGCTCACAGCCCCAGGTGACAGCAGTGACCTGCACCCAGGGACCAGGGCTCACAGCCCCAGGTGACAGCAGTGACCTGCACCCAGGGACCAGGGCTCACAGCCCAATGTCACAGCAGTGACCTGCACCCAGGGACCAGGGCTCACAGCCCCAGGTGACAGCAGTGACCTGCACCCAGGGACCAGGGCTCACAGCCCCAGGTGACAGCAGTGACCTGCACCCAGGGACCAGGGCTCAGCCCCAGGTGACAGCTGTGGTTTTGCAGAGACCGAGATGAACCAGCCCAGCCAAAGCCATCTCAGCTATAAAATATTTCTGCATCATCACATGCAAAGCTTGGTTTGAGCTCCCCACAGCTTTCATGGCTGTGTGAGTGACACAACAGCGGCCGTGCTGTTTCAATTAGTGCCTCCAAATTCCTTCATCTCTTTCACCAGTCCAGTCTGTAATTTTTGAAGTACCTGTCCTTCATTAAAATATGTGAAAGACTTTGGAGCCTGAAATACCTCTTGTTTTTCATACAGCTGGAGGTCCAGACTCAGGCTAAACTACATTTAAATCAGCCAGCACAGTCATCTCCACCCACATCTGGAGCAATCCCCGCTCTGTGCCAGTCCATGTGCTGTGCCTTTGATATTGAACACATTTCTGTGACTGGTCTTGAAGTGCAGCAGGACCAGGGTGACTGGTCATGACTTGTCTTTCTTGACATCCCCTGTGTTTAACTGGGTTTTCTTCTGTGCTCCAAAATCTCCCAGCTGAACTCCCCACACTCAAAGGAGATGTAAAAGCACCTGTCCATGCTTCACTTATTCAGGAGTTTCATTGAGCTGCCCCATGTTTTGAGGGCTCTGAGGGAATTCTTGTCAATGGGATGAGCCTGAGAGGAGAAGGAGCTTCCTACAAGACTCTGGGGGAGCTGCAGTGGGAAAGGAAAATCAGCTGGACAGACCTGGACAGGGATGGAGGCAGACTCGAGAAGAGGGAAAGGAAAATCAGCTGGACAGACCTGGACAGGGATGGAGGCAGACTCGAGAAGAGGGAAAGGAAAATCAGCTGGACAGACCTGGACAGGGATGGAGGCAGACTCGAGGAGAGGGAAAGGAAAATCAGCTGGACAGACCTGGACAGGGATGGAGGCAGACTCGAGAAGAGGGAAAGGAAAATCAGCTGGACAGACCTGGACAGGGATGGAGGCAGACTCGAGAAGAGGGAAAGGAAAATCAGCTGGACAGACCTGGATAGGGATGGAGGCAGACTCGAGAAGAGGGAAAGGAAAATCAGCTGGACAGACCTGCACAGGGATGGAGGCAGACTCGAGAATGTTCTGGGATGCTGGGCAGTGATGGACATCCCTGATTTGATACCTGGGCGAGAAGGTGGGAAATGTTCCCAGGAAATGGAATGTCATGTACTGAGGGTTGAAGAACAGTTCAATGCATTTATGAAAATAAACAGACTAATCAAGACCTTTATGTAATGAAAGGACTTTTCTGTTGTTAGCCAATTTATTTTGGTCTCAGTTTGCTCAGCTTTAATAATGACCCTGCAGCACTGTTCTTGTTCCTCCCGTTCAATCAAGAAGCAAAATGGGGAAACAGGAATTTCTCCTTCCTGCTCACAGAGGGGCCAAGGCACTGCCCCATGTTTCAGCACAAACTCATTAAATCCAGGATTTAATTCTTTACCTGGATCAGCGTGACAGCACTGGGTTACCTGGGTATGAGCTGCACTGACCCTGGCATGTATTTTCTCTGCTTTTTAGCAGCTATAAGGAAGTAAAACATCTGTTATTATCTTTTGGATATTTTTAAATCCTATTCTGGACCTGTTTGTCATCAAGAGACGGAGTCAGAGGAATTCAGATTCTGCAATGAACAGGGGATGGGGATGTCGGCACTTGACAAGAATTGTGAGGCTCTGAGTGATGTGCTGGGTACTTAATGAAGCCACCTAGAAAGGCTGACATATTTGCATTCCTGTTAAAAGAAAATAATAACAATAATTTGAGGCTGTCAGCTCTGCCCTGACAGTGCTGCAAAACGCCTCTCCTTTACCCAGACACAAAGCAGCCTCTGCTCCTGCAGTGCCAGCAGTGCTGTGACAGAGACCTGCCTGCTCTGGGACAGGAGGGACCCAGCACCTGAATCTGTGTGTGAGCTCTGCCCCTGCTGAGGATGGACCCCAGCACCTGAGCCTGTGTGTGAGCTCTGCTCCTGCTGAGGATGGACCCCAGCACCTGAGCCCGTGTGTGAGCTCTGCTGAGGATGGACCCCAGCACCTGAGCCTGTGTGTGAGCTCTGCTCCTGCTGAGGATGGACCCCAGCACCTGAGCCTGTGTGTGAGCTCTGCTGAGGATGGACCCCAGCACCTGAGCCTGTGTGTGAGCCCTGCTGAGGATGGACCCCAGCACCTGAGCCTGTGTGTGAGCTCTGCTGAGGATGGACCCCAGCACCTGAGCCTGTGTGTGAGCTCTGCCCCTGCTGAGGATGGACCCCAGCACCTGAGCCTGTGTGTGAGCTCTGCCCCTGCTGAGGATGGACCCCAGCACCTGAGCCTGTGTGTGAGCTCTGCTCCTGCTGAGGATGGACCCCAGCACCTGAGCCCGTGTGTGAGCTCTGCTGAGGATGGACCCCAGCACCTGAGCCCGTGTGTGAGCTCTGCCCCTGCTGAGGATGGACCCCAGCACCTGAGCCTGTGTGTGAGCTCTGCTGAGGATGGACCCCAGCACCTGAGCCTGTGTGTGAGCTCTGCTCCTGCTGAGGATGGACCCCAGCACCTGAGCCTGTGTGTGAGCTCTGCTGAGGATGGACCCCAGCACCTGAGCCCGTGTGTGAGCTCTGCTGAGGATGGACCCCAGCACCTGAGCCTGTGTGTGAGCTCTGCCCCTGCTGAGGATGGACCCCAGCACCTGAGCCTGTGTGTGAGCTCTGCCCCTGCTGAGGATGGACCCCAGCACCTGAGCCTGTGTGTGAGCTCTGCTGAGGATGGACCCCAGCACCTGAGCCTGTGTGTGAGCTCTGCTCCTGCTGAGGATGGACCCCTGCACCTGAGCCTGTGTGTGAGCTCTGCCCCTGCTGAGGATGGACCCCAGCACCTGAGCCTGTGTGTGAGCTCTGCTGAGGATGGACCCCAGCACCTGAGCCTGTGTGTGAGCTCTGCTCCTGCTGAGGATGGACCCCAGCACCTGAGCCTGTGTGTGAGCTCTGCTGAGGATGGACCCCAGCACCTGAGCCTGTGTGTGAGCTCTGCTCCTGCTGAGGATGGACCCCAGCACCTGAGCCTGTGTGTGAGCTCTGCCCCTGCTGAGGATGGACCCCAGCACCTGAGCCTGTGTGTGAGCTCTGCTGAGGATGGACCCCAGCACCTGAGCCTGTGTGTGAGCTCTGCTGAGGATGGACCCCAGCACCTGAGCCCGTGTGTGAGCTCTGCTGAGGATGGACCCCAGCACCTGAGCCTGTGTGTGAGCTCTGCTGAGGATGGACCCCAGCACCTGAGCCTGTGTGTGAGCTCTGCTGAGGATGGACCCCAGCACCTGAGCCCGTGTGTGAGCCCTGCTGAGGATGGACCCCAGCACCTTAGCCCGTGTGTGAGCTCTGCCCCTGCTGAGGATGGACCCCAGCACCTGAGCCTGTGTGTGAGCCCTGCTGAGGATGGACCCCAGCACCTGAGCCTGTGTGTGAGCTCTGCTGAGGATGGACCCCAGCACCTGAGCCTGTGTGTGAGCTCTGCCCCTGCTGAGGATGGACCCCAGCACCTGAGCCCGTGTGTGAGCTCTGCTCCTGCTGAGGATGGACCCCAGCACCTGAGCCTGTGTGTGAGCTCTGCTGAGGATGGACCCCAGCACCTGAGCCTGTGTGTGAGCTCTGCTGAGGATGGACCCCAGCACCTGAGCCTGTGTGTGAGCTCTGCTGAGGATGGACCCCAGCACCTGAGCCTGTGTGTGAGCTCTGCTCCTGCTGAGGATGGACCCCAGCACCTGAGCCTGTGTGTGAGTTCTGCTCCTGCTGAGGATGGACCCCAGCACCTGAGCCTGTGTGTGAGCTCTGCTGAGGATGGACCCCAGCACCTGAGCCTGTGTGTGAGCTCTGCCCCTGCTGAGGATGGACCCCAGCACCTGAGCCTGTGTGTGAGCTCTGCTGAGGATGGACCCCAGCACCTGAGCCTGTGTGTGAGCTCTGCTGAGGATGGACCCCAGCACCTGAGCCTGTGTGTGAGCTCTGCTCCTGCTGAGGATGGACCCCAGCACCTGAGCCTGTGTGTGAGCTCTGCTCCTGCTGAGGATGGACCCCAGCACCTGAGCCTGTGTGTGAGCTCTGCTGAGGATGGACCCCAGCACCTGAGCCTGTGTGTGAGCTCTGCCCCTGCTGAGGATGGACCCCAGCACCTGAGCCCGTGTGTGAGCTCTGCTGAGGATGGACCCCAGCACCTGAGCCTGTGTGTGAGCTCTGCCCCTGCTGAGGATGGACCCCAGCACCTGAGCCTGTGTGTGAGCTCTGCTGAGGATGGACCCCAGCACCTGAGCCTGTGTCTGAAACCCTGCTGAGGATGGACCCCAGCACCTGAGCCTGTGTGTGAGCTCTGCTGAGGATGGACCCCAGCACCTGAGCCTGTGTGTGAGCTCTGCTGAGGATGGACCCCAGCACCTGAGCCCGTGTGTGAGCTCTGCTGAGGATGGACCCCAGCACCTGAGCCTGTGTGTGAGCTCTGCGGAGGATGGACCCCAGCACCTGAGCCTGTGTGTGAGCTCTGCTCCTGCTGAGGATGGACCCCAGCACCTGAGCCTGTGTGTGAGCTCTGCCCCTGCTGAGGATGGACCCCAGCACCTGAGCCCGTGTGTGAGCTCTGCTCCTGCTGAGGATGGACCCCAGCACCTGAGCCTGTGTGTGAGCTCTGCTGAGGATGGACCCCAGCACCTGAGCCTGTGTGTGAGCTCTGCCCCTGCTGAGGATGGACCCCAGCACCTGAGCCTGTGTGTGAGCTCTGCTGAGGATGGACCCCAGCACCTGAGCCTGTGTGTGAGCTCTGCTGAGGATGGACCCCAGCACCTGAGCCTGTGTGTGAGCTCTGCTCCTGCTGAGGATGGACCCCAGCACCTGAGCCTGTGTGTGAGCTCTGCTGAGGATGGACCCCAGCACCTGAGCCTGTGTGTGAGCTCTGCCCCTGCTGAGGATGGACCCCAGCACCTGAGCCTGTGTGTGAGCTCTGCTCCTGCTGAGGATGGACCCCAGCACCTGAGCCTGTGTGTGAGCTCTGCCCCTGCTGAGGATGGACCCCAGCACCTGAGCCTGTGTGTGAGCTCTGCTGAGGATGGACCCCAGCACCTGAGCCTGTGTGTGAAACCCTGCTGAGGATGGACCCCAGCACCTGAGCCTGTGTCTGAGCTCTGCTGAGGATGGACCCCAGCACCTGAGCCTGTGTGTGAGCTCTGCTCCTGCTGAGGATGGACCCCAGCACCTGAGCCTGTGTGTGAGCCCTGCTGAGGATGGACCCCAGCACCTGAGCCCGTGTCTGAGCCCTGCTGAGGATGGACCCCAGCACCTGAGCCTGTGTGTGAGCTCTGCTGAGGATGGACCCCAGCACCTGAGCCTGTGTGTGAGCTCTGCTCCTGCTGAGGATGGACCCCAGCACCTGAGCCTGTGTGTGAGCTCTGCCCCTGCTGAGGATGGACCCCAGCACCTGAGCCCGTGTGTGAGCTCTGCTGAGGATGGACCCCAGCACCTGAGCCTGTGTGTGAGCCCTGCTGAGGATGGACCCTAGCACCTGAGCCCGTGTGTGAGCTCTGCTCCTGCTGAGGATGGACCCCAGCACCTGAGCCTGTGTGTGAGCTCTGCCCCTGCTGAGGATGGACCCCAGCACCTGAGCCCGTGTGTGAGCCCTGCTGAGGATGGACCCCAGCACCTGAGCCCGTGTGTGAGCCCTGCTGAGGATGGACCCCAGCACCTGAGCCTGTGTGTGAGCCCTGCTGAGGATGGACCCCAGCACCTGAGCCTGTGTGTGAGCTCTGCTGAGGATGGACCCCAGCACCTGAGTCTGTGTGTGAGCCCTGCCCTGCTGAGGATGGACCCCAGCACCTGAGCCTGTGTGTGAGCTCTGCTTAGGATGGACCCCAGCACCTGAGCCTGTGTGTGAGCTCTGCTGAGGATGGACCCCAGCACCTGAGCCCGTGTGTGAGCTCTGCTCCTGCTGAGGATGGACCCCAGCACCTGAGCCTGTGTGTGAGCTCTGCTGAGGATGGACCCCAGCACCTGAGCCTGTGTGTGAGCTCTGCTGAGGATGGACCCCAGCACCTGAGCCCGTGTCTGAGCTCTGCTCCCTCCTCTGCCAGCCTGGGGGCTGAGGCCTGGGCACGTTGCTGGTGCTGGGTACCCCAGGAGCTCCTAGGGAGCAGAGCCCAGCCCAGCAGCCACTGCCAGGGCAGCAGCATCGCTCACAGGGAGGGTGGGGAGGCTGGCAGGGGGTCCTGCTGCTCCATCCCCATGGTCTGTCCTTGACACCCTGCCTCACATCACACCCTGCCCCACAGACCCTGCCCTGCACTCTGGTGTTTCCCAAAGTCTCAGAACACGTGAGAGACTCTGCAGCAGCTGTGGCTGACAACACAAAACCAAGCTCCGTTTCTTTTTGCTGATGTGTGCTTTGGTTTTGAGAGTCTGGGCCTGCGTTTTGTCCTTCCTTCCTTCCTTCCTTCCTTCCTTCCTTCCTCCTTGGATCCTCAGAGTCTCTCAAGTCAGACCTCAACCTGCCTGGAGGATTTTCAGCATTCCCAGTGCCACCCATTACAGAGGCTTTGAGGGTCATCTCCCACTTTTCTCACAAAAGCAACTCGCTGCTCTGGCCACAACGCCAAATTGGAGGTGACGAAAGAGCTGCTGGGACCCCAAGAACTGCTGGGACCCCGAGAACTGCTGGGACCCCGAGAACTGCTGGGACCCTGAGAGTCACTGGGACCTGAGAGCTGCTGGGACCCAGAGAAACACTGGGACCTGAGTCACTGGGACCCTGAGAAACACTGGGATCCCAAGAGTCACTGGGACCCCAAGAACTGCTGGGACCCCAAGAACTGCTGGGACCCTGAGAAACACTGGGACCCCAAGAGTCACTGGGACCCCAAGAACTGCTGGGACCCCGAGAGTCACTGGGACCCTGAGAAACACTGGGACCTGAGTCACTGGGACCCTGAGAAACACTGGGATCCCAAGAGTCACTGGGACCCCAAGAACTGCTGGGACCCTGAGAGTCACTGGGACCCCAAGAGTCACTGGGACCCTGAGAACTGCTGGGACCCTGAGAGCTGCTGGGACCCCGAGAGTCACTGGGACCCTGAGAACTGCTGGGACCCTGAGAACCATAAGCTGCTGCTGCCCAGCCATGGGTGATGCCATGGGATGTGCCCAGGCCGTGCTGGATCCACTCAGGATCCCTGACTGCAGCTGGGCTTTGGGCTGGGAGCAGGGCTGAACCTCTGCCCCACTCTACAAAGCTGCCACTCCACAGCAGGCTTTGCAGGAGATGCTTCACTGGAGAGAAGGGCACCAGGGAGGGAAGCAACGGTGAGCAGTAACAAGGAGAAAAGCAAAGAGAACTCTGGACTGGGTAATTCCTGCCCAACAATTGTCTCTAATAAGGTTTGACTGTATTAATTAATTGAGATGTGCCTTGGAGAGTGGGAGCTGCTGCTGATGGAAGCCAGCCAGGAAGAAAAAAAACAATCCCTCATTTTCTCTGCAAACCTTCTGACTAGACCAGTTCTCTGAGGTTTGGTATGGCAAGCTTTGGGGAGATGGGCAGGTTTGCAGGGCCTGTGACAGCCACAGCATGGAGCACAGGGACACACAGAGAGTGCAGAACAGCCAGCATGGAGCACAGGGACACACAGAGTGTGCAGAACAGCCAGCATGGAGCACAGGAGCACACACAGAGTGTGCAGAACAGCCAGCATGGAGCACAGGGACACACAGAGTGTGCAGAACAGCCAGCATGGAGCACAGGGACACACAGAGTGTGCAGAACAGCCAGCATGGAGCACAGGGACACACAGAGTGTGCAGAACAGCCAGCATGGAGCACAGGGACACACAGAGTGTGCAGAACAGCCAGCATGGAGCACAGGCACACACAGAGTGTGCAGAACAGCCAGCATGGAGCACAGGAGCACACACAGAGTGTGCAGAACAGCCAGCATGGAGCACAGGAGCACACAGAGTGTGCAGAACAGCCAGCATGGAGCACAGGAGCACACAGAGTGTGCAGAACAGCCAGCATGGAGCACAGGGACACACAGAGTGTGCAGAACAGCCAGAATGGAGCACAGGGACACACAGAGTGTGCAGAACAGCCAGCATGGAGCACAGGAGCACACACAGAGTGTGCAGAACAGCCAGCATGGAGCACAGGGACACACAGAGTGTGCAGAACAGCCAGCATGGAGCACAGGGAGCACACAGAGTGTGCAGAACAGCCAGCATGGAGCACACAGAGTGTGCAGAACAGCCAGCATGGAGCACAGGGACACACAGAGTGTGCAGAACAGCCAGCATGGAGCACACAGAGAGTGTGCAGAACAGCCAGCATGGAGCACAGGGACACACAGAGTGTGCAGAACAGCCAGCATGGAGCACAGGAGCACACACAGAGTGTGCAGAACAGCCAGCATGGAGCACAGGGACACACAGAGTGTGCAGAACAGCCAGCATGGAGCACAGGGACACACAGAGTGTGCAGAACAGCCAGCATGGAGCACAGGGACACACAGAGTGTGCAGAACAGCCAGCATGGAGCACAGGGACACACAGAGTGTGCAGAACAGCCAGCATGGAGCACAGGGACACACAGAGTGTGCAGAACAGCCAGCATGGAGCACACAGAGAGTGTGCAGAACAGCCAGCATGGAGCACAGGGACACACAGAGTGTGCAGAACAGCCAGCATGGAGCACAGGGACACACAGAGTGTGCAGAACAGCCAGCATGGAGCACAGGGACACACAGAGTGTGCAGAACAGCCAGCATGGAGCACAGGGACACACAGAGTGTGCAGAACAGCCAGCATGGAGCACAGGGACACACAGAGTGTGCAGAACAGCCAGCATGGAGCACAGGGACACACAGAGTGTGCAGAACAGCCAGCATGGAGCACAGGCACACACAGAGTGTGCAGAACAGCCAGCATGGAGCACAGGGACACACAGAGTGTGCAGAACAGCCAGCATGGAGCACAGGGACACACAGAGTGTGCAGAACAGCCAGCATGGAGCACAGGGACACACAGAGTGTGCAGAACAGCCAGCATGGAGCACAGGGACACACAGAGTGTGCAGAACAGCCAGCATGGAGCACAGGCACACACAGAGTGTGCAGAACAGCCAGCATGGAGCACAGGAGCACACACAGAGTGTGCAGAACAGCCAGCATGGAGCACAGGGACACACAGAGTGTGCAGAACAGCCAGCATGGAGCACAGGGACACACACAGAGTGTGCAGAACAGCCAGCATGGAGCACAGGGACACACAGAGTGTGCAGAACAGCCAGAATGGAGCACAGGGACACACAGAGTGTGCAGAACAGCCAGCATGGAGCACAGGCACACACAGAGTGTGCAGAACAGCCAGCATGGAGCACAGGGACACACAGAGTGTGCAGAACAGCCAGCATGGAGCACAGGGACACACAGAGTGTGCAGAACAGCCAGCATGGAGCACAGGAGCACACACAGAGTGTGCAGAACAGCCAGCATGGAGCACAGGAGCACACAGAGTGTGCAGAACAGCCAGCATGGAGCACACAGAGTGTGCAGAACAGCCAGCATGGAGCACAGGGACACACAGAGTGTGCAGAACAGCCAGCATGGAGCACAGGGACACACAGAGTGTGCAGAACAGCCAGCATGGAGCACAGGGACACACAGAGTGTGCAGAACAGCCAGCATGGAGCACAGGGACACACAGAGTGTGCAGAACAGCCAGCATGGAGCACAGGAGCACACAGAGTGTGCAGAACAGCCAGCATGGAGCACACAGAGTGTGCAGAACAGCCAGCATGGAGCACAGGGACACACAGAGTGTGCAGAACAGCCAGCATGGAGCACAGGAGCACACACAGAGTGTGCAGAACAGCCAGCATGGAGCACAGGAGCACACAGAGTGTGCAGAACAGCCAGCATGGAGCACAGGGACACACAGAGTGTGCAGAACAGCCAGCATGGAGCACACACAGAGTGTGCAGAACAGCCAGCATGGAGCACAGGGACACACAGAGTGTGCAGAACAGCCAGCATGGAGCACAGGGACACACAGAGTGTGCAGAACAGCCAGCATGGAGCACAGGGACACACAGAGTGTGCAGAACAGCCAGCATGGAGCACAGGAGCACACAGAGTGTGCAGAACAGCCAGCATGGAGCACAGGGACACACAGAGTGTGCAGAACAGCCAGCATGGAGCACAGGGACACACAGAGTGTGCAGAACAGCCAGCATGGAGCACAGGAGCACACAGAGTGTGCAGAGCAGTCAGGGGTGCAGGGAGCACAAAGATGTAGCTCACACAGAGTTTTCCTGGGGCTTGGGAAATGTGCTGGAAAAGATGTTCTGTGCACCTTTCCAGTCTAAATGTCAGCTGAGGGCTGGCAGGAGAGGACAAACCAGAGCCTCCCACCTCTGCTCCTGGGAGATGCAGAGCAGTTTGTTCCTTGCTTTGATGCTGTGGGGCAGCAGCTTTGTGCCCATCCGTGGATCTGCATTCCTGGACGCCTCCAAGGACCCTCCCACTGCTGTGAGAATTGATGGATGTGCAGAAACATCCTGCCCTGTGACCTGCCAGCAGGGGCTGAGTGCAAGCACAGAAATATCAGCTTATCCCAGAGACAAACCCCTGGAGCAGACATGCCTGCCTCAGACTCTGTGTGTCCCAGGGCTCTTTTCATGTGATTTCTTCTCTTGGAAGTTTCATCCTGGGAGCAGAAGGAATCTTTTCTATAGCTGTCCACTGATTTATTTCTAAAACATGTAACTCCTTTGATTCGGATGTTAGTGACTGGATTTAAACTAAGCAGAGTAAAAATGTTGCTGACAACCCCTGTAACTCCTATTAAGAGTTTCTGGAGCCAGGACTTGAGAAAATGTTGGACAGAGGTGGGTACTGCCTGGCACGGGGCTCAGGAATAAGAGATGCTGAGCCAGTTCTGGGATTCCCTCCTGTTCCCTTTGGACACAATTTCAACACTCTTGGAAAGAAACTGCCCAGCTTTCCACAGATGCTTTTTCTGCCATAAGAGGGAAATAATCGAGACTGAAACCACTTCCACTAATTGTCTGTATTTTAAATCTGAAGTGGTGCCAAGTTCCACTTGGAGCTGGCTCCAGCAGCTGTGGTTGCCAGGCTCCCTGGAGGAGCTGAGCTCCACCCGTGCTCATGGGCACCCTGGGACACGGGGCTGCTCACACAGCAGTGCCAGGGATGCTCCCCAGGCTGTCCTGCTCCTGCCCCTCCAACATTTCCAGCTCTGTAAAGGCTATGACATAATTTTAAATCCCCAAATTAGAACAAAACAGAAGGCAGATACTTTCCCCTCAAAGAGAAAGGATTCTAAGTCTCTGCAGAGGATGAAAGACATTTGCAGAGAAGAAGTGGGATGAGATGTTTTCGATGACCTTGTGTAACCCCAGAGCCCCCCAGCTCACGAGCCCTTTGTGGATTCAGCCACTGTCACTGTCACTCCCTGGTGCTTTCTGGAGCCCAGGGCTGCAGTCTGCAGGGATGGCCACAGGGCTCAGGGACAGCAAGAACCAGAGGAACCACGGGCATGAGCCCAGCTCAGGCAAGCTCCCCCAAATCTGGATGTACAGTGGGTATCTGGTTCAGACCCACAGATTCACCTCCTCCTCTGGCACCCACGGGAAACTCAATGCCCTGATACGATGGAAATACCTCAGTATTTTGGAATCTATTACACAAGCCTTGACAGGTAATTAAATCCCAGAATCTGTTAACAGCGTCACAGAATCACTGAATATCCCAGCTCAGAGTGAGCACTGTGCAGAGCAGCAGTGGGAAATGCCCAGCTCAGAGTGAGCACTGTGCAGAGCAGCAGGGAGAAATGCCCAGCTCAGAGTGAGCACTGGGCAGAGCAGCAGTGGGAAATGCCCAGCTCAGAGTGAGCACTGGGCAGAGCAGCAGTGGGAAATGCCCAGCTTTGCTGGGAAGAGTTTCCCCAGCTCAGAGTGTGCACTGTGCAAAGCAGCAGGGAGAAATGCCCAGCTTTGCTGGCTGCTGCCCTGGTGTAACTCAGAGAAGAGTTTCCCCAGCTCAGAGTGAGCACTGTGCAGAGCAGCAGGGAGAAATGCCCAGCTCAGAGTGAGCACTGTGCAGAGCAGCAGGGAGAAATGCCCAGCTCAGAGTGTGCACTCTGCAGAGCAGCAGTGGGAAATGCCCAGCTTTGCTGGGAAGAGTTTCCCCAGGAGCTGAGCTCAGCCCTGTGCTGAGGCACTGGGGTTCGAGCTGCCTGCCCAGACCAAACCAGCCTGGCCAGCACCCCTGGCTCTGGGGGGCACAAACACAGAACACAGGATGGTTTGGGCTGGAGGGACCCTCAGAGGTCACCGAGCCCACCCCTGTGATGAGCAGGGACATCTCAGCAGCAGCAGGAGGGGCTCAGAGCCCTGCCCAGCCTGGCTAGGACAGGCTCAGGGATGGGGCAGCTGCTCCCAGCTCCCTGCACTGTCCCAGCCCAGCAGAAGCAGTCTGGCCTCATTTCAGTGTGGCTGTGCCTGACCTGAGGGTGGCTGTGGCTCAGGTGGCCGCGTGCTCCTGTGCCTGTCCCCACCAGGAACGTGCCTTACACCAAAGATGCTCTGGCATTAATTGTAAATTAAAGTACGACTGCAGTAATAGTCAAAAGGGAGCCCAAAAGAGAACAGGGAAGATTGATTGTGTGCATATTTTAAGTGCTTTGTGACTGTGAATGTTTATTTGAGAAATAAGAGCGAACAAGAAGCACTGACACTACAAGTAAAAATAATAAAGGGAAATACATCTCTTTCATTATTAAATTATAGATTAAAATAGGAAACAAGGGAGAATACAGAAACATATATCTCTTTGTGGAGGCTTTCTATAACAATCATCATAAAATAACACAGCAGTACCTGACAGCTTAAATAAAGACAGGAGCTGAGGCTCCTATCTGCACATTTATCTCCTCTGATCCAGACAGGGTAAAGAGGCATAAAAGGCTGGGATAATAACATCTTCCTGCACAGCAGCTCCCAACAACAGGCACATTTTATAGTCGGTTACTCCACATAATGTCAACATTGTTAGAAAACAAAAGCACCATGAAGGAACATCTTTTTCCCTCCTTCTCTTTCACCCTTTTCCCCCTGTGATCTATTACTCCGTGATTTCTGTCTAGCACACAGAGCTCTGCTGCTCTGGATCAGCCCTGGGTTTGTGGGGCAGCAGCACAAGGAGGGAGGGCAGGGGCAGGGGGGGTCAGTGGGGTGCTCAGCACCCACAGCAGAGGAGCAGAGAACGCACCAGGCAATCCCGAAATCCCCGGGCAAGGTCACAGAGCTCCAGAGTCAGCCTCGGCCTCTCCTGCCCTGGCACTGCCCTGTGCCACCCCACACAGCCATGGGGCACGGCCAGAGCCGTGTCTCTGAGTCCCTGTGTGCCTGTGACCCCATGTCCCTGTGTCCCTGTGACCCGTGTCCCTGTGTCTCTGTGACCTGTGACCCTGTGTCTCTGTGTCCCTGTGTCCATCTATCCCTGTGTCCCTGTACCCATGTCCCTGTGTCCCTGTGTCCATCTATCCCTGTGTCCTGTGTCCCTGTGTCCCCGTGTCCCTGTGTCCCTGTGTCTCTGTGTCCATCTATCCCTGTGTCCCTGTGACCTGTGTCCCTGTGACCCGTGCCCCTGTGTCCCTCTATCCCCATGTCCCTGTGTCCCTGTGTCCATCTATCCCTGTGTCACTGTGTCACTCTGTCCCTGTGTCCCTGTGTCCCTGTGTTCCTGTGTCCCTGTGTCCATCTATCCCTGTGTCTCTGTGTCCATCTATCCCTGTGTCCTTCTGTCCATCTATCCCTGTGTTCCTGTGTCCCTGTGTCTCTGTGTCCATCTATCCCCATGTCTCTGTGTCCCTGTGTCCCTGTGACCCGTGTTCCCATGTCCCTGTGTCCCTCTATCCTCGTGTCCCTGTGTCCCTGTGTCCCCATGTCCCCGTGTCCCTGTCTCTGTCTCTGTGTCCCTGTGTCCCTCTATCCCTGTGTCCCTGTGTCTCTGTGTCCCTCTATCCCCGTGTCCCCGTGTCCATCTATCCCCATGTCCCTGTGTCCCGTGTCCCTGTGTCCTGTGTCCCTGTGTCCCTGTGTTCATCTATCCCTGTGTCCCTGTGACCCGTGTTCCCATGTCCCTGTGTCCCTCTATCCTCGTGTCCCTGTGTCCCAGCTGGGCAGGTGCTGCAGTGACAAAAGCCTTGGTACATGCTGGTGCTCCCTGCTCTGCAGGCTGTGCCCACTGACAGGGACTCAGCGCTGGGAGCTCCTACCCGAGCTCCAGGCTGTTCCTTTCCCTGACTCCTTCCCCACCAAGAGCCCCCCGCTGTCCCCAGCCATCCCCCCCACCCTTGGCACGCCCAAGGTGACACCACAGCAGGAAAACACAACCTGGGGAGCTCCTGCAACCAGCCACCCCACTCTAAGGAAAACACCTGGGTGTGCTCTGGGAGCATTTCTGCATCTCCTTCCACACACACACACCTGTCCTGCTCTGAGCCAACCCCCACACACACCTGTCCTGCTCTGAGCCAACCCCCACACACACCTGTCCTGCTCTGAGCCAACCCCCACACACACCTGTCCTGCTCTGAGCCAACCCCCACACACACCTGTCCTGCTCTGAGCCAACCCCCCCACACACCTGTCCTGCTCTGAGCCAACCCCCACACACACCTGTCCTGCTCTGAGCCAACCCCCCCACACACCTGTCCTGCTCTGAGCCAACCCCCACACACACCTGTCCTGCTCTGAGCCAACCCCCACACACACCTGTCCTGCTCTGAGCCAACCCCCACACACACCTGTCCTGCTCTGAGCCAACCCCCACACACACCTGTCCTGCTCTGAGCCAACCCCCACACACACCTGTCCTGCTCTGAGCCAACCCTTCCCTCAGTGGGCAGCACGAGGAGCTCACTCCCATTTCCAAACCTTGGGGATCTCAGCTTCTTCTGAACTTCTCAAACAAGGACAGGTTGGACAGGGCTTGGAGCAGCCTGCTCTAGTGGGAGGTGTCCCTGTCCCTGTCCCTGTCCCTGCCACCTCCCTGTCCCTGTCCCTGTCCCTGTCCCTGTCCCTGTCCCTGTCCCTGTCCCTGCCACCTCCCTGTCCCTGTCCCTGTCCCTGTCCCTGTCCCTGTCCCTGTCCCTGCCACCTCCCTGCCATGCCAGGAGTGGGAGGAGATGGGATTTCAGATCCCGGAGATGGGATTTCAGATCCCTTCCAACCCAAACCATTCCACGAATCTGTGATTGTCTGATTGGCCCAGGGGGCTCCAAAACTAGTGGGGGAGGACAGACTGACGTACACAAGATTCATTTTCTCAGGAAAGCACAGCTGGAAGAACAACATAATTTAATTGTTTTACCTTTAGTTGAATCAACTTGTTAATTCACACCAGCCTGAAGGGTTTTCTCCAGGGACACCTATGTTTGCCCACTTGGTTTGTTATGAGCAGACAAGAGTTCTTGGCACTGACTTGAGGAGAGGGAAAAATCTTGGCAGCAGCAGCCCACATTTTTTTAAAAACATTTCCTTTTGAGTCCCAGCATAATGGAAGGTGACAATAGGAGTGATTGTCCAAGCTCAGGAAGGTCACCTCCAAACTCCTGCACTCACCTGCACTGCAGGGACAACAGGGCCAGGTGTGGGGGCAGGAGAGAGGGCTGGGAGTGCACAGGGGGCACAGGGAGGTACCAGGACTGCCCCAGTGCCAGGGTGACACAGGGAGGTACCAGGACTGTCCCAGTGCACAGGTGACACAGGGGTGAGGTACCAGGACTGTCCCAGTGCACAGGGTGTGAAGTACCAGGACTGTCCCAGTGCCAGGGAGGTACCAGGACTGTCCCAGTGCACAGGGGTGAGGTACCAGGACTGTCCCAGTGCCAGGGTGGCACAGGGAGGTACCAGGACTGTCCCAGTGCCAGGGTGACACAGGGGTGAGGTACCAGGACTGTCCCAGTGCACAGGGAGGTACCAGGACTGTCCCAGTGCACAGGGAGGTACCAGGACTGTCCCAGTGCCAGGGTGTGAGGTACCAGGACTGTCCCAGTGCACAGGGGTGAGGTACCAGGACTGTCCCAGTGCACAGGGTGACACAGGGAGGTACCAGGACTGTCCCAGTGCACAGGGAGGTACCAGGACTGTCCCAGTGCCAGGGTGACACAGGGGTGAGGTACCAGGACTGTCCCAGTGCACAGGGAGGTACCAGGACTGTCCCAGTGCCAAGGTGGCACAGGGAGGTACCAGGACTGTCCCAGTACACAGGGAGGTACCAGGACTGTCCCAGTGCACAGGGTGACACAGGGGTGAGGTACCAGGACTGTCCCAGTGCCAGGGTGGCACAGGGAGGTACCAGGACTGTCCCAGTGCACAGGGGTGAGGTACCAGGACTGTCCCAGTGACACAGAGGTGAGGTACCAGGACTGTCCCAGTGCACAGGGAGGTACCAGGACTGTCCCAGTGCCAGGGTGGCACAGGGGTGAGGTACCAGGACTGTCCCAGTGCCAAGGTGACACAGGGTATGAGGTACCAGGACTGTCCCAGTGCCAAGGTGACACAGGGTATGAGGTACCAGGACTGTCCCAGTGCCAGGGTGACACAGGGTGTGAGGTACCAGGACTGTCCCAGTGGACAGGGGGCACAGGGGGCACAGGGAGGTACCAGGACTGTCCCAGTGCCAATGTGACACAGGGAGGTACCAGGACTGTCCCAGTGCTAGGGTGGCACAGGGAGGTACCAGGACTGTCCCAGTGCACAGGGTGTGAGGTACCAGGACTGTCCCAGTGCCAGGGTGGCACAGGGAGGTACCAGGACTGTCCCAGTGCACAGGGAGGTACCAGGACTGTCCCAGTACACAGGGAGGTACCAGGACTGTCCCAGTACACAGGGAGGTACAAGGACTGTCCCAGTGCACAGGGTGTGAGGTACCAGGACTGTCCCAGTGCACAGGGTGTGAGGTACCAGGACTGTCCCAGTGCCAGGGTGACACAGGGTGTGAGGTACCAGGACTGTCCCAGTGCACAGGTGACACAGGGAGGTACCAGGACTGTCCCAGTGCCAGGGTGACACAGGGTGTGAGGTACCAGGACTGTCCCAGTGCACAGGGGGCACAGGGAGGTACCAGGACTGTCCCAGTGCCAGGGTGACACAGGGTGTGAGGTACCAGGACTGTCCCACAGGAGCCAGCCCATCACCCCAGAACCACGGGCAGAGCTCAGGGTCCCACACCAGCCCATGGTCACTGAGCAGGCCACCAGCAGCACCTTCCCAAGGGACCTGCATGAATTTGGGAAACACTGGGGCAAAGACAAAGAGCTGTGGCCAAGCCTCACTGCTGCAGTGCTGCAGGCAGCAGGGTGGCCCTGTGCCTGGTGACACTGTGGCTGTCCCAAAGGCCACCCTGGCCCCTTGTTCCCCTTGTTTGGCTCCTGGATGCACCCAGGACCTGCAGCTCCTACACACTGGTTACTCCTCATGCCTATGACTCACAACTCTCCTGAAAAAAATTCCATCAAGCCTCAAGGATAACTCAAACTGAGACCCTGAGATTTCTTTTTCCATTATAAATGAGAAAGAAAAACAGCCTAAACATTTCAGTCTGAACACTCAAAACTTTTTCCTTCAGTGCTTCACGCTGTTGCTCTCTCTCCTCCCCTCGCTGTCACACAGGAGTGTGACTAATCCTCTTCTTTCCTGGCCCTGTTACCTTGAAGGTATTTATAGAGTGTGATCATGTTCTCTCCTGTGTCTTTCTTCCCTCTTCAGCTCTGGATAAAGCCAGCACCCCCAGGCATCTCTCTCGTGCCTTCTCCTGCTCTTTGAGGCCACGCTCCCTGCCATGGCCAACCAAGAAAGGCTTTGGCTGCTGGGGAAGGTAGCAGGGCTGACACAGGCTCTGCAGGGAGCTCTGCTGCCCTGGCCAGACTGGCCCTGTCCACCCCTCCATGCCCTGTCCACCCTGGCCCTGTCCACTCTGGCCCTGTCCACTCTGGCCCTGTCCACTCTGGCCCTGTCCCACTCTGTCCCTGTCCACCCTGTCCCTGTCCACCCTGTCCCTGTCCACCCTGGCCCTGTCCCAGCCTGTGCCACCCCGCACAGCCATGGGGCATGGCCAGAGCCGTGTCTCTGTGTCCCTGTGTCCACCAGTGTCCTGGTGACACTGTGGCCAGGTCAGGGCCACCCTGTCCCTGTCCCTCACTGGCCCTGCCCACCCTGGCCCTGTCCCACTCTGGCCCTGTCCACCCCTCCACGCCCTGGGCAGCCACGTTCACTGCTCCCCCCCATCAGCAGTGCCATTATCTGTTTGACATTATCTCGTGTCCCTGCCCTGTTCTGTCCTGAGCTGGAGCAGCAGAAGGGAGGATGGATGGAGGGGCTGAAGGAGATTACACAGAACGGGTTCAGGAGTAGCCTGAGGGAAAGGGTCCCAGTGCCTGCACTGAGGAACCCAGGGCTCCAAATGGACTGTGGTCCCAGTGAGCCACAGCTGCCCTCAGCTGTCAGAGTCTCCTCCCCAGCAGAGCAGAGCAGAGCAGAGCAGAGCAGAGCCAGCCCTTCCAACCCGCTGGGAATGGCTCCTGGCTCATGGGCAGTGCCCAGGACAGGACTCGCTGGCCATGGCCAAAACCTCTTCAGGGATTTTAACAGGTGGGACAAGCCAATTCCCACAGCTCCAAATGCTCCTGGGCTCTGGGTGGCCTCTGTGGCCACCACAGGAGCCACCAACTCCACACAGCTCCAACCACCACTGGCACTAGAGCCCATCAGGTCTGTGAAACAGAAATTTCTCATCGGATTTCTTTCTCTCTTTTTAACCATGGAAAATATGTTCTCTGGGAAAATCCAGGCTTTGCAAGTGGAAAAACAAAACACTGAATAATGATGTTTTAATCTCATTTTCTTTGTCTTTCATTTTTTTTAGTGCACAGGTTGAAATGATGGGTCCTTGACTCCTCCCTCCAACACCAGCCCTTCCTTGGGGGGCACAAGCACTCGGTGCTTAGGCTGGGTCCATCATGACCAAGGGCAGAGCTCAGAGTGTCCCCAGGACTGGCCCTGCAGTCCTTGAGGAGTGTCCCTGCAGCCCTGCAAGCTCTGCCCTCAGCTGAAGGGGAAGCTCAGACCACCAGGTGAAAACCAGGTGTGATGAACCCGTTTCTGAAACCCATTTCCTGCAGCCTGCTGGGACCAGCCCTGTCTGCTGTGTGGCCAGGGACAAGGGAGACACAAATTCCATTCCTCTTCCTGCCCAAGGTCCCTCCAGGACAACCATTTTCTGTTTTCTTTAATAAAAGCAGATAAAACAGAATAGAAACATCTGCAGCTTCATTTTAGCCCTCATTTTTCTTGCCCTGAAATTATACTTAATAAGCATTTTATTTTCCACTTGCTATCTTTTATTTCAAATTTTACTGTTCCTGAAGTGTGATTGTTGTTCGAAAGCCAAACTGTACCAAAAGCCCAATATTTCTGGGAGATGAGCTCCTGATTTCCAGCTTGCTCTTTTACCAGAGGCTTTTCTATTTCCCACTCCAGGGCTGCCCCCCCTCTGTGGCACCCTCAGCCCATCCCAAATCCCAGAACAGGGCAGGGTCCCTGATCCATGTGCTCACAATGGGGAAGGTTTTCAGGATCCCTGATCCCTGTGCTCACCATGGGGAAGGTTTTCAGGATCCCTGATCCCTGCTCTCAATGGGGAAGGTTTTCAGGATCCCTGATCCCCTGCTCTCTATGGGGAAGGTTTTCAGGATCCCTGTGCTCAGGATGGGGAAGGTTTTCAGGATCCCTGATCCCTGTGCTCACCATGGGGAAGGTTTTCAGGATCCCTGATCCCTGTGCTCACAATTTGGAAGGTTTTCAGGATCCCTGATCCCTGCTCACCATGGGGAAGGTTTTCAGGATCCCTGATCCCTGTGCTCACCGTGGGGAAGGTTTTCAGGATCCCTGATCCCTGTGCTCAGGGTGGGGAAGGTTTTCAGGATCCCTGATCCCTGTGCTCACCATGGGGAAGGTTTTCAGGATCCCTGATCCCTGTGCTCACCATGGGGAAGGTTTTCAGGATCCCTGATCCCTGTGCTCACAATGGGGAAGGTTTCCAGGATCCCTGATCCCCTGTGCTCAGGGTGGGGAAGGTTTTCAGGATCCCTGATCCCTGTGCTCTCAATGGGGAAGGTTTTCAGGATCCCTGATCCCTGTGCTCACAATTTGGAAGGTTTTCAGGGTCCCTGATCCCTGCTCACCATGGGGAAGGTTTTCAGGATCCCTGATCCCTGCTCTCAGTGGGGAAGGTTTTCAGGATCCCTGATCCCTGTGCTCAGGGTGGGGAAGGTTTTCAGGATCCCTGATTCCCTGCTCTCTATGGGGAAGGTTTTCAGGATCCCTGATCCCTGTGCTCACCATGGGGAAGGTTTTCAGGATCCCTGATCCCTGTGCTCAGGGTATTGAAGGTTTTCAGGATCCCTGATCCCTGTGCTCACCATGGGGAAGGTTTTCAGGATCCCTGATCCCTGCTCACCATGGGGAAGGTTTTTAGGATCCCTGATCCCTGTGCTCACAATTTGGAAGGTTTTCAGGGTCCCTGATCCCCTGCTCACCATGGGGAAGGTTTTTAGGATCCCTGATCCCTGTGCTCACAATTTGGAAGGTTTTCAGGATCCCTGATCCCTGTGCTCACAATTTGGAAGGTTTTCACAGACATCACTGACTTTGGCTCCTGCCTGAGCACAAGGGAAGGGCTCAGTGGGCTGTGGCAGGCTGGTGCTGCTGGAACTCACATTATTCCTGATCCCAGCTCGTAGTTTGCTGCTTCCCACAAACTCAAACACCCCGGGTCAAACACGGCGCTGTCTCCTGGTTCTGCCTCACAGGAATTTCCCGGCTTTACAAACATCCTTATTTTACACCTGGATGCAGTGAATTTGCATGATTATCCACAAGAGATGCTGTGATTCCTCATCCCCTGGGACAGACCCAACCTGCAGATTAAACACTTCTGGGGCAGTTTGCTGAATTTCTTCTTGATATTTGGGTTTTTAATTCCTGTTTGTTAGTTTGTTTGTTGCTCCAGCCCTTCCATTATGATCAAAACTTCCTGGTAATGCAATAGCATCTAATGAACTCAATTAGGGATCTGGACCCCTGGAGTCAGGTATTTAATTACTGCCAGGTTTCCAGCACACCTTGAGGGCTGCCCTGTCGGGAGGAAAGCGAAGCCATGGCAGGAGAGGGAGAGAAATCTCCTTGGATTGGTCCCAGGAGGGTGGGGACTCTGACACTGCTTCCCCGGGATGTGTGTCCCCTGCCCATGCTGAGAGAGGCTCTGTGACCTGCAGGGACTCACACACCTTCAGTAGGGGAAAATCCAACCCTCAGCCCTTCCCTGGCTGCAGAATGGATCTCTGCACCTTCCTAAGGGACTCACACACCTTCAGCAGGGGAAAATCCAACCCTCAGAGCCTCCCTGGCTCCAGAATAGATCCCAGACCTTCAGCAGGGGGAAAATCCAACCCTCAGCCCTTCCCTGGCTGCAGAATGGATCTCTGCACCTGCAGGGACTCACACACCTTCAGCAGGGGGAAATCCAACCCTCAGAGCTTCCCTGGCTGCAGAATGGATCTCTGCACCTTCATCAGGGACTCACACACCTTCAGCAGGGGAAAATCCAACCCTCAGAGCTTCCCTGGCTCCAGAATGGATCTCTGCACCTGCAGGGACTCACACACCTTCAGCAGGGGGAAATCCAACCCTCAGAGCCTCCCTGGCTCCAGAATGGATCTCTGCACCTTCATCAGGGACTCACACACCTTCAGCAGGGGGAAATCCAACCCTCAGAGCTTCCCTGGCTGCAGAATGGATCTCTGCACCTTCATCAGGGACTCACACACCTTCAGCAGGGGAAAATCCAACCCTCAGAGCTTCCCTGGCTCCAGAATGGATCTCTGCACCTTCATCAGGGACTCACACACCTTCATCAGGGGGAAAATCCAACCCTCAGCCCTTCCCTGGCTGCAGAATGGATCCCAGACCTTCATCAGGGACTCACACACCTTCAGCAGGGGGAAAATCCAACCCTCAGAGCTTCCCTGGCTGCAGAATGGATCTCTGCACCTTCATCAGGGACTCACACACCTTCAGCAGGGGAAAATCCAACCTCAGAGCCTCCCTGGCTGCAGAATGGATCCCAGACCTTCATCAGGGACTCACACACCTTCAGCAGGGGAAAATCCAACCCTCAGAGCCTCCCTGGCTGCAGAATGGATCCCAGACCTCCATCAGGGACTCACACACCTTCAGCAGGGGAAAATCCAACCCTCAGAGCCTCCCTGGCTCCAGAATGGATCCCAGACCTCCATCAGGGACTCACACACCTTCAGCAGGGGAAAAATCCAACCTCAGCACTTCCCTGGCTCCAGAATGGATCTCTGCACCTTCATCAGGGACTCACACACCTTCAGCAGGGGAAAATCCAACCTCAGCACTTCCCTGGCTGCAGAATGGATCCCAGAACTTCATCAGGGACTCACACACCTTCAGCAGGGGAAAATCCAACCCTCAGAGCCTCCCTGGCTGCAGAATGGATCCCAGACCTTCATCAGAGACTCACACACCTTCAGCAGGGGGAAATCCAACCCTCAGAGCTTCCCTGGCTCCAGAATGGATCCCAGACCTTCATCAGGGGGAAAATCCAACCCTCAGCACTTCCCTGGCTCCAGAATGGATCCCAGACCTTCATCAGGGGGAAAATCCAACCTCAGAGCCTCCCTGGCTGCAGAATGGATCTCTGCACCTTCATCAGGGACTCACACGCCTTCAGCAGGAGAAAATCCAACCTCAGCACTTCCCTGGCTGCAGAATGGATCCCAGACCTTCATCAGGGACTCACACACCTTCAGCAGGGGAAAATCCAACCTCAGAGCCTCCCTGGCTGCAGAATGGATCTCTGCACCTTCATCAGGGACTCACACGCCTTCAGCAGGGGAAAATCCAACCCTCAGAGCTTCCCTGGCTCCAGAATGGATCCCAGACCTTCCTAAGGGACTCACACACCTTCAGCAGGGGAAAATCCAACCCTCAGAGCCTCCCTGGCTGCAGAATGGATCCCAGACCTTCACAGCTGTTCCCAGCTCCTGAATTCCCTCACCACAGGGAATCCAGCTGCATCTTCTCTCTGACAGCCCAGGAGCCTCCTCCACCTCCAGACCCTGCTCAGCACCTTCCCCACTGTCCCCTCCCCAGAACCTCTGGCCCTGACAGAGAACTCTTGTAGTGCCAGCTTAGCCAAGCTCCCAGAACAGCAGGAGAGCCCCTACAGCTCAGTCCTACAGGAGATTTCTCATCTCAGGACATTTCCTTCTAACCTTCCAGGGAGTCACAAAAAGATTCCTGACTGGGTAGGGGAAATCAGCATGTTCCCAGGGAATGGGGCACCCCAGCAGCTTTGAGGGGTTCCAGGGGCAGCACTTTGGGTTTAGGGTTTGCTAACGGTGTCTGTGCTGAAGGTGCCACACTCCTGACACAGCTCGAGCTCCCCATCCCTGCAGCTCTGTCACGTCACCCTGGGGCTTTCCCGAGCTCCAGGACCCCTGAGCACTCCTGCTGCACTGGAGGGGGAGCTCAGTGCCCCCCCAGGGGTGACAGGCTGTGACAAGGTGAGCATTTGTCTCTCCAGCAGCCTCCCTGGGTTACGTTCTCTTACCAAGGGGAAGAAACAAAACAATTGTCTTGGTTTGGGGGAAAATGTACCGTGAAATTGCTGTAACTGGTGTCAAAGCAACTAACCTTGCAGGAGTGAGCTCCTCAGCAGGCTCAGCAAACATTTCACTGCTCAGCCTGGGCAGGGCAGTGCCTTTGATTCTCCCCAGCCCTGGCTGCAATCCAGCGAGCAGCTCCGCTCTCCTCTCCCTCCAAACACCACGGCCTCCCTGCAGCCTCACCACAGAAGGTTCCAGGGCTTCTGTCCCCTCGAGCCTCGGGTTTTTGAGGTGCCAAACACCCAAGGGAGCAGCTGCAGGAGTGCTGCCTGTCCCTGCAGGAGCTGAGCCAGGAGGGGGAACGTCCCAGGGTGTCCCAGGCTATCCCAGGCTGTCCCAGGGTATCTCAGGGTGTCCCAGGCTGTCCCAGGCTATCCCAGGGTATCCCAGGGTGTCTCAGGGTGTTCCAGGTTATCCCAGGCTGTCCCAGGCTATCTCAGGGTGCCCCAGGGTGTCCCAGGCTATCCCAGGGTGTCCCAGAGTGTCCCAGGGTGCCCCAGGCTATCCCAGGCTATCCCAGGCTGTCCCAGGCTATCTCAGGGTGCCCCAGGGTGTCCCAGGCTATCCCAGGGTGTGCCAGGGTGTCCCAGGGTGTCTCAGGGTGCCCCAGGCTATCCCAGGCTATTCCAGGCTGTCCCAGGCTATCCCAGGGTGTCCCAGACTATCCCAGGTTATCCCAGGGTGTCCCAGGCTATCCCAGGGTGTCCCAGGGTATCTCAGGGTGCCCCAGGGTGTCCCAGGGTGTCCCAGGCTGTCCCAGGCTGTCCCAGGCTATCCCAGGGTGTGCCAGGATGTCCCAGACTATCCCAGGCTGTCCCAGGCTATCCCAGGCTGTCCCAGGCTATCCCAGGCTGTCCCAGGGTGTCTCAAGGTGTCCCAGGCTATCCCAGGCTGTCCCAGGCTATCCCAGGGTGTCCCAGGCTGTCCCAGGGTGTCCCAGGCTGTCCCAGGCTGTCCCAGGGTATCCCAGACTATCCCAGGCTACCCCAGACTATCCCAGGCTGTCCCAGGCTGTCCCAGGCTGTCCCAGGCTGTCCCAGGCTATCCCAGATTATCCCAGGCTATCCCAGGCTGTCCCAGGGTGTCCCAGGCTGTCCCAGGCTATCCCAGGCTATCCCAGGCTGTCCCAGGCTGTCCCAGGCTATCTCAGGCTGTCCCAGGGTGCCCCAGGCTATCCCAGGCTATTCCAGGGTGTCTCAAGGTGCCCCAGGCTGTCCCAGGCTATCCCAGGGTGTCCCAGGGTGTCCCAGGCTATCCCAGGCTATCCCAGACTATCCCAGGCTATCCGAGGGTGTCTCAGGGTGTCCCAGGCTATCCCAGATTATCCCAGGCTATCCCAGGCTGTCCCAGGCTATCCCAGGGTGTCCCAGGGTATCTCAGGCTGTCCCAGGGTGTCCCAGACTATCCCAGGCTATCCCAGGGTGCCCCAGGGTGCCCCAGGGTGCCTGGGATCATGGCTCAGGGAAGCTCAGCACCAGCAGCCAGCCTGGTACCACAAGCTGTGACTGAGGAGCTGTGAGCTTCCTCCTGGTGTTCTCCCTGGAGCAGCTCTGAGGAGGGGGACAGGCTGCCTGCCAGACAAACCCTGGCACCTCCAGCCAGCCCTCTGGGGCTGGAGTCAGACCCAGCCCCAGCTATGGGGCATGCAGAGCACAGAGCCATGCAATCCTGCAGTGCCTGGGGCTGGGGGGGACCTAAAGCTCATCCCTGCCAGGGCAGGACACGTCCCACAGGCTGAGCAGGGACAGAAAGACTTTAAATTAGAACCAGGTGGAGGGGATGCCTTTGGGGGATCCAATTAGAGCAGCAGGAGGAAAAAACAAAACAAAGTGTTCAATAAAGGCTGCAACGGTAAAAGAAGATGAATTGAGGAAGTCAAAGCCCTTTGAGATTGATGTGAGTGTTTATGTAAAATCCTCACGGCCAGGACCACATGGACTCTGCAGGGTGGTGGCCCAGGCTGTGCTTGCTCCAGACAGGAATTCCCAGCCATGTTCCAGGTGCAGGCTCCCTCCCCAGAGCCTGGAGTGCCCTGGACTTCCTTGGCTCTGGTTCGTGGAGGAGGATGGCGTTTCCCATCCAGCCAGCTCATCTGCTGCAAAGCTTGAGCAAAGCCTGATTATTCTGCCAGGACTGAGCTCAATTCACCACCTCTTAAAGCACCCTGGAGCTCTCCCAGGACCTGACCTGAGCCTTTGCTGGGTCCAGTCCAGCTCTGGGGCTCCAGAGCACGCAGGGACTCCCAGAGCTGCTCCTGCTGCTCTCTGGGGCTGATCTCTCCCCATGGGCACTGCCAGAGCTGCTCCTGCTGCTCTCTGGGGCTGATCTCTCCCCATGGGCACTCCCAGAGCTGCTCCTGCTGCTCTCTGGGGCTGATCTCTCCCCATGGGCACTCCCAGAGCTGCTCCTGCTGCTCTCTGGGGCTGATCTCTCCCCATGGGCACTCCCAGAGCTGCTCCTGCTGCTGTTTGGGGCTGATCTCTCCCCATGGGCACTCCCAGAGCTGCTCCTGCTGCTGTTTGGGGCTGATCTCTTCCCATGGGCACTCCCAGAGCTGCTCCTGCTGCTCTCTGGGGCTGATCTCTCCCCATGGGCACTCCCAGAGCTGCTCCTGCTGCTCTCTGGGGCTGATCTCTCCCCATGGGCACTCCCAGAGCTGCTCTCTGGGGCTGATCTCTCCCCATGGGCACTCCCAGAGCTGCTCCTGCTGCTGTTTGGGGCTGATCTCTCCCTATAGACACTCCCAGAGCTGCTCCTGCTGCTCTCTGGGGCTGATCTCTCCCCATGGGCACTCCCATCCCTCTCTGCAGCCATCAGTACTCAGTCCCTGGGGCAGGGAGAGCTGAGCCCAGAGCAGCCCTGCAGCTCGGACAGGTGAGTTCCAACCCAAATGATGTGCTTGCCCTTCTTTTTCACTGTACAAGTATGGGAAGTGAGGAGGGAAAACCCAAGTTTCCCAACTCCCAGCCCATGAGCATCTGGAGCTGTTTACACTCCAGCCCAAAGCCCACTGCCGTCCCCCTGGGGCTAACAAAGACATGGCTGAGCTCGGAGGTGTTTGAAAGACGAGCAATCTGAGCCTCCTTTTGGAAGAAGCACCACAAAATCTGTCCCACTCCCTTCTCCCCCCCGGCCAGCTGCCTGCACTCCGTGCCAGAGCAGCCCCAGCCATCTGTCCCAGCAGGGCGAGCAGTGCTGCAGTAACTCTGCCAGAGCACTCGGTGGGGACAGGTATCACACTCTGCCTTTCCCCGTTGGCTTCCATAAATCACAACCACAGCACAACTGCTCTCGCTGCATCTTTCATGCAAACTGCTTCCCAGATGGATTTGCACACAAAAATAGAGTCAGGGAATAATTTAAACTGGAAAAGCCCTGTAAATTGGGGAAGACAATCGAGTCTAACCATCCCCAGCACAGCCCAGGCCAGCACTGCCATGTCCTCAAGTGCCACATCCACAGGGTTTTTAAACGCCCCCAGGGATGGGGACTCCATCATTGCCTTGGGCAGCTGTGCCAGGGCAGGACAGCCCTTTCCAGGAAGGAATTCCCCAAGATCCACCCTGAGCCTCCACTGGCCCAGCCTGAGGCCATTCCCTCTGCTCTTGTCCCTGTTCCCTGGGATCAGATCCCAAATCCTTCTCAGGGCTGTCCCCTGAGCTGTGCAGAGCCACAAGGGCCCCCTGAGCCTCCTGTGCTTGAGGGGACCCTGGGGGAGGAAGGAGATGGAGTCACATGAAGGGAGGTGAAGAGAGACGAGACTTGAGAGTGACAGGAGGTGGCCAGAGCAGTTTTGAGCAGGAGAAAATTTATCTAACACAACAGGATACAGGGAAATCTTTTCTCCCCAGAGCACACGGAGGCAGGGGACAGTGAGGTTAATTCCATCATTCTGGGGACCATCCATCCCTTGCAGCCACCTGCAGCACCCAAACCCCAGTGCCCAGCAGCTCCTGCCAGGTGGGGCAGAGGCTCTGAGGCTCTGGGGACTCAGCACGGGCGTGTGGTGAGCACAGATGCTGATCCCAAGGGCAGGCAAAGATGTGTCATTGCTGGGGGGCCCCAGGGCAGATCTGCTGGGGCAGGACTCACCACAGTCACAGAACAGTCTGGGCTGGAGGGACCTTCTAGAGTTCATTTAATCAAAAATCCCAGTCACAGACTGGTTTGAGTTGAAAGAACTTCTCAAGAGCAGAGACACCTTCCACTGGAGCAGGCTGCTCACAGCCCCAGCCAGCCTCAGCTGGGCACTTCCAGGGGCACCCACCACCTCTGGCAGGCTGCAGGGAATGTCCCTGAGGACACGACACCAACACCCCCAGCTCAGCACAGCTCAGCCAGAGCCAGCTGTGGCACCTCTGGTGTCAGCCCAGGTTCTGGATGACTCACGGGTCCTCCATCCCCACAGCTCCTGCTGGGCTCTGCCCCTGCCCAGCCACACAACCTTGGCTTCCCTCCTTTCCCCCTGCAGGAGAAACCTCTCATCCACAGTTCCACCTTCCATCCACGGTTCCACACCCACCCACGGTTCCACACCCATCCACGGTTCCACACCCACCCACGGTTCCACACCCATCCACGGTTCCACACCACCCACGGTTCCACACCCATCCACGGTTCCACACCCACCCATGGTTCCACCTCCATCCACAGTTCCACACCCATCCACGGTTCCACACCCATCCACGGTTCCATCACCCATCCACGGTTCCACACCCATCCACGGTTCCACACCCACCCACGGTTCCACACCCATCCACAGTTCCACACCCATCCACGGTTCCACACCCACCCACGGTTCCACACCCACCCACGGTTCCACACCCATCCACAATTCCACACCCATCCACGGTTCCACACCCACCCACGGTTCCACCTTCCATCCACAGTTCCACACCCACCCACAGTTCCACCTTCCATCCACAGTTCCACACCCACCCACAGTTCCACACCCACCCACGGTTCCACACCCACCCACGGTTCCACACCCACCCACGGTTCCACACCCACCCACGGTTCCATCTCCCATCCATGGTTCCACCTTCCATCCACGGTTCCACACCCACGGTTCCACACCCATCCATGGTTCCACACCCACCCACGGTTCCACACCCACCCACGGTTCCACACCCATCCACAGTTCCACACCCATCCATGGTTCCACACCCACCCACGGTTCCACACCCACCCACGGTTCCACACCCACCCACGGTTCCACACCCATCCACGGTTCCATCTCCCACCCACGGTTCCACACCCATCCACTCTTCAGTCACCCTCTCAAGCACCAGGTTCCACTCAGCTCTCCCAGGGATCGGCACAGCCCCAGCTGGGATGGGCCAAGGGATGAAGGCAGCGCTCCCTCACCCTCCTCCTCCTCTCCCAGCCCATCCAGGCTGCAGTTCATTGCCACCAGGAGTTACCACAGGGCATTCTGACAGATGCTCTTAAAACAGGGGAGCTGCACTGAACTGAAGATTGACAGGAACAAGCTTTTCATAGTTTTGTTCCTTTTTATTTTTTTCAATGAAATGTGTTCTTCTGAAAAAATTCTTCTAGCAGGAGAACTACCTTTCAATTTGTCCTCTCTCACTTTTGGGTTGAGAAGAAAGAGGTCATTTATATTTTTTTTTAAGGAAGCAAAAGGAATATAAAGTCCACTAGAGGGAAAAAGAAATCATGAATATCTTGGTAGCAAGGTATTTTTATCAAAAGGTGGCAAACTTTAGAGACATTAGAAGCCATGTTTTAAATGACCAAGTGGAAAGTTATAAAAATGAACAAGTCTTGTGTGAAAATGATGAAGGGAATTTCAGGCACAATAGAAATCATCTGTGAAAATTGCCAAGAGAGCAAGGAAGACATTTCTGTCTCCAGAAGCAAAATAAAATGCTATTCACAATAATTCATACTAATTATTAGCCTTAAGTAGTACTAATTTTTACCCAGCAATAATTACTGTTTAAGGCTCCAGAGCTCTGGAAAAAAATCATTTCTGGGTGTGGTGAGATCCTTGCAGAGGAATCTGCACAGCGTTTGGGGGCAGCCTGTTGAGGGAGAAGTTTTATTTCTCCTCTGCACCAGCACGGACAGACAGAAATATCACATTGCTATTGATGCAAGAACGGATTGCTCCTGCCACAACTGACAAAGACACTAATTTAAGGAGAGTTTCCTCCTCTCTCTCTCACACACGTGCATTTTTCAAGAGGTTTTTTTTTGCTTTTCCCCTGGGATCTGAGCTCCCAAACCAGGTGAGAATCCTCCAGAGGATCTGGTGTTTGATTGTATCTGTGAAGAAACGCATGGCAGGCACGATGCAAAGGCCCAGTGCAGGAAAAGCTGCAGCAGAGATCGGCCCTGGTGCCACCTGGGGGTCCTGGTGCACTGCAGGGGCCAGAACTAAGCCCAGGTGCCAGGGGGTCCAGAACTGAGCCCAGCTCCCAGGGGTTCCAGAACAAAGCCCAGCTCCCAGGGGGTTCCAGAACAAAGCCCAGCTCCCCGGGGTTCTAGAACAAAGCCCAGTTTCCTGGGGTTCCAGAACTGAGCCCAGCTCCCAGGGGGTTCCAGAGCAAACCCCAGCTTACAGGGGTTCCAGAGCAAAGCCCAGCTCTCAGAGGGTTCCAGAACAAAGCCCAGCTCCCAGAGGGTTCTAGATCAAAGCCCAGCTCCCAGCGGGTTCCAGAGCAAAGCCCAGCTCCCAGAGGGTTCCAGAACAAAGCCCAGCTCCCAGAGGGTTCCAGAACAAAGCCCAGCTCCCAGGGGGTTCCAGAACAAAGCCCAGCTCCCAGGGGGTTCCAGAGCAAAGCCCAGCTCCCAGCTGTGCCCAGCCCTCCACCCCGACCCTCCAGAGGTGTTTGCTTTGTGCAGGGACTGCTGAGTGCTCTGAGATCTGGGCACTCCTGGGGAGCTGGGTACAGGTGCAGCCCAGTGTCCTTGTCACATTAATTACACTCTTTATATTTAACTCTGTCACTGCTTCCTGGAGCCTTGGTGTTCCATAAAGCATTCCTGAGCACCTCAGCACTGTCCTGAGGGGACACCAGAGCAGCCACGAGCTTCCCCAGAGCCATGCCATGTCCCTTGTCCCCATGTCCCCATGTCCCTGTCCTGGCATGTGTCTGCTGGGGACACAGCTCAGGGGGCTGATCTGGCTGAACAGCAGCCCAGGAAAACCAAAACATTGTTCAATTGTGCACTGCCCAGTCCCACCGTGGGGAGCCCCAGTCTCACCAGAACTGCCTCCTCCAGCCAGGATCATCCCAGAAATGCCAGAGGGGGAACAGCAAGAGCGAGGAGCTCGGGCTGCAGCCATAGGGTGCACAGGCAGCAGGGATGGAGCTGGAACTGCCAGGCTCCTGCCTTGCACCCTGAACCCCTGCAACACTGCATCCCTGAATCCCCACATCCCTGAACCCCTGCAACACTGCACCCTGCATCCCTGACTCCCCACATCCCTGAATCCCCACATCCCTGAATCCCTGAATCCTCACACTCCTGCACCCTGCATCCCTGAATCCCCACATCCCTGCACCCCTGCAACACTGCATCCCTGAATCCCCACATCCCTGAACCCCTGCAACACTGCATCCCTGCATCCCCACATCCCTGAACTCCTGCAACACTGCATCCCTGAATCCCTGCACCCTTCATCCTGCACCCTGCATCCCTGAATCCCCACATCCCTGCATCCCTGCATCCCTGAATCCCCACATCCCTGCAGGGAACCCCCAGGCACATCTCACGTCCATCCATGGCACAACATCCCCAGGACACCTCTAGAAGAGGCTGAGGGTGCCCAGGAGCATCTGCTGGGGTGGTGCTGTGCCTGCAGGGGTCAAATGCCGGTTCAGGGGTGAAAAGGTCCCTGTGGAGACCCCGAAATCAGAAGGGCAGAGGGGGAACAGCAGTGCTGGCTTTGCTCTGGCTCGGAGCAGAGGTGACAAGTGCGTCCTTAACGCCTGTCCCCGATTCCCAATGGCACTGCCCAGTGCAGGACTGGCCATGTGCTGCTCTTTTCTCCGAGCACACTTTCTCTAAAACCAATCAGGCCACCAGTCAGTCAATCCACGAGCCAGCCCACCCGAGCTGCTGGGAGCACGGATCCTGCCAGACCCGGCCCGCGAGGCTCAGGGAAAAGCTGAGCTCTGGGGGAGGCTGAGCCCAGCCCAGCCCAGCCCAGGGCACAGCTCCTGCCCCTCTGCCAGCCCAACCCGGCCATGCCCAGCTCCCGCTGCCCTCCAAGCCCCTGGAGCAAAGCATTCCCCGGCTGAGGACGGTCCGTGCCTCTCGGGGGATCGAATTTTGTCTCCCCCCACCTTCGGGACCGGGGAGAGCTGCTGCTGCTGACACCTAGTGCCAGGCAGGGCAGGGCGGGCGCGGATCACCCGGAGTCACCGGAGCTCCCGGGGCGATGTCCCGGCCACCTCCCGTCACACCGAGACCTTCTCCCCCTCCAGTGCCCACCCGCGGAGAGCAGGCGATCCCCTTCCCAGCCTCCCCGCAGCCTTTCCCGTCTATTTAATCACGGGCTCAGCGCTGGACTTGCTGCCTCAGCGGAGCACAGGGAGGGGACAAAATGCCCCACGGGGAGGAGCCGGGGTGGCACCAGGCAGTCCCCAGCCCCTGCCGGGGGCTGCAGCCCCTCCGCCCGCCTTTCCTTCTTGCCGGGGACGCGGGAGCCCCGGGAATTCCGCGCAGGAGAAGCGTCCGAGCGGAGCAGAGCGAGGATGGAGCGGGATGCTCAAAGCTCGGGAGCCGCAGCCACATCCCCGCGGACACGGGGACAGCGCTCCCGGCCACGCCAGGGGACAGGGCTGCCTTTAGAGCTCCTCGGGGACGGGGGAAACATCTGGGGTGCTTAGTCTGGGTAAGAACAAAGCCCTGAGGACAGCTGGGCTCCGGGCTCTGAGGAAACCCGCAGCACGGACCCCGAGCGCTCGCAGACACACGCGGCTCCCGGAGCCGCACAGGGCAGGGGCAGAGCCGGGGCTGCACAGGGCAGGGGCAGAGCCGGGGCTGCAAAAGGCAGGGGCAGAGCCGGGGCTGCAAAAGGCAGGGGCAGAGCCGGGGCTGCCAGCCCGCAATCACCGGCCCCGAGCCCCGAACTTCAATGCCCCGAACCCCGAATTCCCCTGCCCCAAACCCCGCACTCACCGGCCCCGAGCCCGCACTCACCGACCCTGAACCCCGCACTCACCGACCCCGAACCCCGAACTTCAATGCCCCGACCCCCGAATTCCCCCGCCCCGAACCCCGCACTCCCCTGCCCGAGCCCCGGCATTTCCCAGCCTCGGCACCCCGGGCGCTCCCGGCGCTGTGCAGACCGTGCCTCCCCGCTCCCCAGCGCAGCCGCTCCGAGCTGCCCTTCCCCAGGCAGTGCCCCCATTCCCGGGGTCTCTCCGGGCATCTCCGCGGCAAGCAGGACCACCCCGAATGTCAGCGGCAGAGCCCAGCTCGGCTCCAGAGCAGAGGAGCCAGCACAAGGCTGATGGCCACGGAGTCGTGGAATGGTTTGGGCTGGAAAGGACCTTCACGAGCATCTGGTTCCAGCCCGGGCTGCTCCCAGCGCGTCCCGCCCGGCTCGGCGATGCCGCCCGGGGCTGCTCCGTGCCCCGGAGCGCTGCGGAACGGGACACCCTGCCCCGAGCGCCCGGAACAGCCCCGCCAGCCACCCCGGCACTAAGTTGTGTCCCCGGTGCCCCCGCGCCGCGCTACTCACCCAGGAGGACCAGGGTGCAGAGGCAGAGGATGCCCCTCATCCTCCCGCTCCGCACGGCTCGGCCCCGGCGACTGGGCTCGGCTCGGACCCGGCCCGGCCCGGCGCGGCTCGGCGCGGCTCGGCGCTGCCGGAGGATGCGCGGAGGGCTGGGCAGGCAGGGCGGAGGGAGGGAGGCGGCCCCGAGCCCCGGCCCGGCCCCCCGGCCCGAGCTCACACGGCCGGGCCGGCCCCGCTCCGGCCCCGGGCCCCGCTCATGCCCGGGGCAGCGCCGGGAGCCCGGCTGAGCCGCGCCGCATCTCCGCCGAGGGGCCGCTCCCGGGCTGCCTCCAGTCCTTTTGTGCCTAGCAATTAGCTAATCTTCCTTTATTATTATTATATATATATTTATCTTTTATCCCTTTTTTGTGATGTGTTTTTATTTTTCGTTTTCTCCCTGCTCGCTCCGCAGCCAAACTTGCGGCGCTGCCCGAGCGCCGGGGCAGCCTCGCCGCCTTCCCCGGGCCGCCCCCGCAGCCCTCGGGGAGGGGCTTGGTGCTCGGCCCCCGCCTCCCTCCCCCGGCCCGCAGCATCCCGTGCCCTGTGCCCCAGGCTGGCTTCTCCCTCCCCGCTGCCCCGTCCCGGCATGTCCCCCCTCCTCCCTCCCCTCCCATCCAGGTGGGAGCCCCGGCCCCATGGCCTTGGACGTGTGTCCTACTGTCACTGTTTGTGGGCAGTGACACGGCCCTGGACACTCGGGCCACGTCCTTCTGGCCATGGCACCTTCCATTAGTCCCTGCAACGTGATGAGCTCCCGGTTCTCTTCCAAACCCTCTGTAAATTCGGCTGATGTGCTCCTACAACACACAATACACAGCTCAGGTGATGTGCTTCCATAACACACAGCTCAGGTGATGTGCTTCCACAGCACACAACACACAGCTCAGGTGATGTGCTCCCACAGCACACAGCTCAGGTGATGTGCTCCCAGAACACACAACACACAGCTCAGGTGATGTGCTTCCATAACACACAGCTCAGGTGATGTGCTCCCAGAACACACAGCTCAGGTGATGTGCTCCCACAACACACAGCTCAGGTGATGTGCTTCCATAACACACAGCTCAGGTGATGTGCTCCCACGACACACAGCTCAGGTGATGTGCTTCCACAACACACAGCACACAGCTCAGGTGATGTGCTCCCACAACACACAGCTCAGGTGATGTGCTTCTATAACACACAGTTCAGGTGATGTGCTCCACAACACACAGCTCAGGTGATGTGCTTCCAGAACACACAGCTCAGGTGATGTGCTTCCATAACACACAGCTCAGGTGATGTGCTCCTACAACACACAGCTCAGGTGATGTGCTTCCATAACACACAACACACAGTTCAGGTGATGTGCTTCCATAACACACAGCACACAGTTCATGTGATGTGCTTCCACAACACACAGCTCAGGTGATGTGCTCCCAGAACACACAGCTCAGGTGATGTGCTCCTACAACACACAGCTCAGGTGATGTGCTCCCACAACACACAGTTCAGGTGATGTGCTCCCACAGCACACAGCTCAGGTGATGTGCTCCCACAGCACACAGCTCAGGTGATGTGCTTCCATAACACACAGCTCAGGTGATGTGCTCCCACAGCACACAGCTCAGGTGATGTGCTTCCATCACTTTCCACCCAGCTCCTCACACCTCGCTCACTGTGGAGCACTGCTCCCTTCCCTGGTGCTTCCCCAGCTCTAATCCCCACAAAGTGACCCTGCTTTAGGGAGCCAACAGCAGAGCCTGGCTCCTTAATTTTTATGATGATGAGTGAGCATCAATTTTCACTGCCTCCATTTCATGCAAGGAGTGCCTGAGACACAAAACATGAAGTGACATCTTCAGGTTCCCCAGTAATTCACTGACCGATGGAGAAGGAGCAGCCTCGTCCCCGGGTCAGTGCTGTGCACAGCTATCCTTTCCCTTTCCCTTTCCCTTTCCCCTTCCCCTTTCCCTTTCCCTTCCCCTTTCCCTTCCCTTTCCCTTTCCCTTTCCCTTTCCCTTCCCCTTCCCTTTCCCTTCCCCTTTCCTTTTCCCTTTCCCTTTCCCTTCCCCTTCCCTTTCCCTTTCCCCTTCCCTTTCCCCTTCCCTTCCCCTTCCCTTTCCCTTTCCCTTTCCCTTTCCCTTTCCCTTTCCCTTTCCCTTTCCCTTTCCCTTTCCCCTTCCCCTTTCCCTTCCCCTTCCCCTTCCCCTTCTCCTTCCCTTCCCCCCAGGATCACTCAGGGCATGACCAGGACACTTTTCCCACATCACCCAGGCACTCCTTTTGGATATTTGCAGAGAGAGCTTTTTCCCACTGCTGGCTCAGATATTTTCACTGAGCAGGTATTTAAATGCTCTGAGGTTTTTGTTTTTTTTCCACTGGAGCTGTTCAGGGTTCTTAACTTGCATTTCCTCACGGCATCACCTCATTAATCCTTCCTGCAAAGCCAGAGCAACTGCACACTTTTATTTTTCAGGAGTAAAACAGAGAAGGGAAATAATTCATACAGCCATTGTAGGTGTTCTATATCAAACAGAAAAAGTCAAGAAAATACTTTTTTTCCCCTTCCCTGTTGGCAAATCAAAAGGAAAGTGTGATCCTCAGCCTTCCTCCCTGGCCTTCCTCTCCTTTTGAAAGCTTCTCCCATATTCCAGTCTGGAACTATTCATTTAACAGGTTTCCTAGTCCTCTGCCAGAACTGAAAAGTTGCAAATACATGAATGTCTTTAGCAACTGTATTTCACACCCAAAATAAGCATTTCCCGAGCTACCCAGTGGGGAAAAAGAAAGTGTTAATAAAGCCTCATTTGGAGTAAAAAACATTGCTCTGGAGTTGGTTTTTTTGATTTCTTTAAGAAGAGTATGATTATGTTTAAGCAAATTTCAAGCTGAGCTGCAGTTGAAACATCAACTGGGAAACTGGGTAAATGATTGGATTTTTCTGCTTATTATTATTTTTAATTATTTTGCAGACTCTTTTTCAGTGTTCTATTTTTGAAGTGGCTGTTTGTCCAGGGAAAAAATCACTGGAACATATGTGAGTTTTAGTGGGGTTTTTAACAAATTAAAAAAATATATTTTCCTTGGAAAATGTCTTTGCTTCCCTCAGGAATGAGAAATTGTGATGCTGCTGGAGCGAAGGAGGTGATGTGAGCCCCTGGCCCTGCACATGAAGGGAGGGCTGGGTTTGGCTCAGAGTCCCACTCACACAGGAGAGCTGGGGTGGGAGGAATTGCTGTCCCTGGCTCTGTCTCGTCCCTTTTCGGGGTCTGAGCAGCAGGAAAATCTTCCTTTCGGTCAAACCAGGGAAGCTGGAGGAAATTCCTCATCCCCACAGCTCCAGGAAGCACTGGAGGCTGCCCTGGTGTCACCTCTGGGGCCAAGGGGCTGCAGCTGCAATGAGAGCATCGTTCCTGCTGTCTGAGGAGGAAAAACAGAGCAGGGTTTGGGGATGTGTGCAGGCACAGCCACCCCCAGTGCCTGTCCCACCAGGAGGCATTTCCAGCCTGTCTGGGATCGCCTGTGGGACACCCAGCACGGACAGACAAGGGCTGCACTGGGGAAAGCTGCCAGGAAAGATGCTGCAGGTGCTGTGCAGAGAGGAGCCACTGCTCCTGCTGCTCAGTCCTGGGCTCTCCTCTCATTGTTCCCTCATTTCTCAGTCCTGGGCTCTCCTTTCTCCTCTCACTGTTCCTGCTGCTCAGACCTGGGCTCTGCTCTCATTGTTCCCTCATCTCTTAGTCCTGGGCTCTCCTCTCATTGTTCCCCCATTCCTCAGTCCTGGGCTCTCCTGTCACTGTTCCCTCTGCCCCATTCCTCAGTCCTGAGCTCTCCTCTCATTGTTCCTACTGTCTCAGACCTGGGCTCTCCTCTCACTGTTCCCTCATTTCTCAGTCCTGAGCCCCCTCTCATTGTTCCCCCATTCCTCAGACCTGAGAGCAGTCCTGGGCTCTCCTGTCACAGTTCCCCCATTCCTCAGTCCTGGGCTCTCCTCTCATTGTTCCTGCTGCTCAGACCTGGGCTCTCCTCTCACAGTTCCCTCATTTCTCAGTCCTGGGCTCTCCTGTCACTGTTCCCTCTGTCCCATTCCTCAGTCCTGGGCTCTCCTCTCATTGTTCCTGCTGCTCAGACCTGGACTCTCCTCTCATTGTTCCCTCATTCCTCAGTCCTGGGCTCCCCTCTCTCCTCTCAATGTTCCTGCTGCTCAGTCCTGAGCCCCCTCTCATTGTTCCCTCATTCCTCAGACCTGGGCTCTCCTCTCACAGTTCCCTCATTTCTCAGTCCTGGGCTCTCCTGTCACTGTTCCCTCTGCCCCATTTCTCAGTCCTGGGCTCTCCTCTCATTGTTCCCCCATTCCTCAGTCCTGGGCTCCCCTCTCTCCTCTCATTGTTCCTCCTGTCTCAGTCCTGGGCTCTCCTCCTCGCTGGGTGGGTGCTGGGATGAATGGGGTGAAGAAAAGCCACTCCTGCCACCCCTCTGGAAGTCACCTGTCCCTTTCTTTGCAAATGAGTCAAGGTATTGATCAGCCAGCTGGAAAAATATCCCATTGTTGCTGCTGCTAGACCTGCCCCGAAAAGGCGCTCCCCAGAGCTGCAGGCAGCAGATTCAGCAGAGGCAGTGAAAGGAAGGATTGTTTGGGTAGGTCCGTGGAGAAACCACTGGGCAGAGAGAGCACACAGAATATTCTGATTAAAAGAAATGCACTTGTGAGAGGAACTGGTCCCGCTGGGAATGGAGCACAGCTCTGGTGAGTGCTGCTGGAGGCAGGAGCTGTGCAGGAGCTGTGCAGGAGCTGTGCAGGAGCTGGGCAGGAGCTGTGCAGGAGCTGTGCAGGGGCTGTACAGGAGCCGTGCAGGAGCCGTGCAGGAGCTGTGCAGGGGCTGTGCAGGGGCTGTGCAGGGGCTGTGCAGGAGCCGTGCAGGAGCTGTGCAGGAGCCGTGCAGGAGCTGTGCAGGGGCTGTGCAGGAGCTGTGCAGGAGCCGTGCAGGAGCTGTGCAGGGGCTGTGCAGGGGCTGTGCAGGGGCTGTACAGGAGCCGTGCAGGAGCTGGGCAGGAGCCGTGCAGGAGCTGTGCAGGGGCTGTACAGGAGCCGTGCAGGAGCCGTGCAGGAGCTGTGCAGGGGCTGTGCAGGGGCTGTGCAGGGGCTGTGCAGGAGCCGTGCAGGAGCTGTGCAGGAGCCGTGCAGGAGCTGTGCAGGGGCTGTGCAGGAGCTGTGCAGGAGCTGTGCAGGAGCTGTGCAGGAGCCGTGCAGGAGCCGTGCAGGAGCTGTGCAGGGGCTGTGCAGGGGCTGTGCAGGAGCCGTGCAGGAGCTGTGCAGGAGCCGTGCAGGAGCTGTGCAGGGGCTGTGCAGGAGCTGTGCAGGAGCTGGGCAGGAGCCGTGCAGGAGCTGTGCAGGAGCCGTGCAGGAGCCGTGCAGGAGCCGTGCAGGAGCTGTGCAGGAGCTGTGCAGGGGCTGTGCAGTAGCCGTGCAGGGGCTGTGCAGGGGCTGTGCAGGAGCTGTGCAGGAGCCGGCAGGAGCTGTGCAGGAGCCGGCAGGAGCTGTGCAGGAGCTGTGCAGGAGCTGTGCAGGAGCTGTGCAGGAGCCGTGCAGGAGCCGTGCAGGAGCTGGGCAGGAGCTGTGCAGGAGCCGTGCAGGAGCTGTGCAGGAGCCGTGCAGGAGCTGTGCAGGAGCCGTGCAGGAGCTGGGCAGGGGCTGTGCAGGAGCTGTGCAGGAGCTGTGCAGGAGCCGTGCAGGAGCCGTGCAGGGGCTGTGCAGGAGCTGTGCAGGAGCCGTGCAGGGGCTGTGCAGGAGCTGTGCAGGAGCTATGCAGGAGCCGTGCAGGGGCTGTGCAGGAGCCGTGCAGGAGCTGTGCAGGGGCTGTGCAGGAGCCGTGCAGGAGCTGTGCAGGAGCCGTGCAGGAGCCGTGCAGGAGCTGTGCAGGAGCCGGCAGGCACAGCCCATGGCAGGGGATGCTCCCCAGCTCCCAGAGCCGTGGGGAGGGTAGGAGGAGAGAGCTGGGGCTGCCATGGATGGGAAGGGCAGGAGGAGAGAGCTGGGGCTGCCAGGGGTGGGGAAGGGCAGGAGGAGAGAGCTGGGGCTGCCAGGGGTGGGGAAGGGCAGGAGGAGAGAGCTGGGGCTGCCATGGATGGGAAGGGCAGGAGGAGAGAGCTGGGGCTGCCATGGTGGGGAAGGGCAGGAGGAGCGGTGCCATGGCAGGAGAAGGGCAGGGAAGAGCAGGAGAGGGGTGCCAGGGCAGGGAAGGGCAGGAGGAGCAGTGCCAGGGCAGGGAAGGGCAGGAGAAGGGGTGCCAGGGCAGGGAAGGGCAGGAGGAGCGGTGCCATGGCAGGGAAGGGCAGGAGAAGGGCAGGGAAGAGCAGGAGAAGGGGTGCCAGGGCAGGAGGAGCAGTGCCAGGGCAGGGAAGGGCAGGAGGAGTGGGGCCAGGGCAGGAGGAGCAGTGCCAGGGCAGGGAAGATCAGGGCCCCTCTCCTGAGCTGCACAGGTGCAGGGCTCTGCCCCTCCTGCCTGCTGGGCACCCAGGGGTGCTGCTCGGGGGCTGAGGAGGGTCCTGCTCTGGCCCTCAGCTTTGTGAGAGGGGAAGAGCTGGGAATTGCAGTCTGGGGGTTGTGCTCAGGAACTTTTCCTGCAGATGTGTTCATGGCTGAGCTGCAATAATTCAGTCTGAAACTGGACTGACAGGAGAGCAGGAGAGCTCCTTGTTAGCATTTAGGATCAAACCAAACCAAACCAAACCCAACCCCAGTGCTGTGAAACCTTTTCAGGAATATTTTCATTCTCCCAGGGACTCTGGGGTGTCTCAGCACCTCCAGGGTGTGTAAACTCATCGCCAAGCAGCTTTGGCTTGCCATGGCTTGCAGTAATTGTGATGTTTCCACAGGGAAAAGGGAATTTGAGAGATGTGATGGCCCCAATCTCCCTGTGATCTTTGTATATTCATTCAGGGGATGGCTCAAAAGGAAAACACAGAAGCTGGACAGACACTGTCCAGAAATGAAGGAAGGGCCATGGCTCATACCCAGTTGTGTTTTTGCCTTGGTGTCCCTTGGAAAAAATCAATGTGACAACTTTGCTTTCTGTGATATGAGGGTAGAAAAAGCAAAGTGCACTGAGAAAGAAAATGTGCTGAGAAATGAGAGTTATGGATTCACGGAGTGGTTTAGGGTGGGAGGGACCCTAAAGCCCATCCTGTTCCACCCCTGACACCTTCCACTGCCCCAGAGATCTCCAAGCCCTCTCCAGCCTGGCCTGGAACAATTGGTTTGTTTAAGATTTGCCAGAACTATTTGGGCTCCCAAGATGGAAATTAAATTCTGATAAAAAACCTCTGTGAAACGTAGCAGGAGCTGAGTATCTCACAGAAGACTCAAGAATGAGCAGAAACGGGATGGGACAGTTCAAAAGCTGAAGTAATGAACCTGTGAGTAAAAGTTTCCTTGGGAAGGGCCCTTGATAAACCCTTTCTGTGCCGGGCAGAATTCCCCCGAGGCAGGGAGGATGGGCACAGCAGCTCGCCAGGCTGGGGGCCGCTCTCCGGCTGCAGTAGCCTTGGCAACTCTCAGGGAAAAAAATAACCTAATTTTCTCTTTCATCCATAAGCCGAACCCTTTAATTTGCTTTCAAGTGAATTAAACATAAGCCTCCATTTTTCTAATTCCTTTGTCCTAATTTAGAAGTACTGACATTTATCACAGGAGTTTGCTGGGTTCCCCGTTTGCAGCCCATTGTTTTAGTATTTTTTGAATAAACCAGAACTGATGTTTTTATTGCTGAGATGCTCTGTGCTGGTTTCTGGAGTCTCTGATACCCGGGGAGCAGCCTGTGTCCGGCTGTGGCTGAGGCTCAGCCTGGGCTGGCCATCGCTGGCCTGGGCTCTCTGAGCTGTGCCCGGGGCACCGTCCACCCCCAGACCACAGCAGGGACCCACGGTGACCACAGTGACCACAGCAGGGACCCAGAGTGACCCAGAGTGACCCAGAGTGACCCAGAGTGACCACAGGGACCACAGTGACCATAGGGACCCACAGTGACCCACAGTGACCCACAGTGACCCAGAGTGACCATAGGGACCCACAGGGACCCACAGTGACCCAGAGTGACCACAGTGACCACAGTGACCCACAGTGACCACAGTGACCCACAGTGACCCACAGGGACCCATGGTGACCCACAGTGACCACAGTGACCCAGAGTGACCACAGGGACCACAGTGACCCAGACTGACCACAGTGACCACAGGGACCCATGGTGACCATGAGTGACCCACAGTGACCACAGGGACCACAGGGACCCACAGTGACCCACAGTGACCACAGGGACCCAGAGTGACCACAGGGACCCACAGTGACCCACAGTGACCCACAGGGACCCATGGTGACCCACAGTGACCACAGGGACCCAGAGTGACCCACAGTGACCCACAGTGACCCACAGGGACCCAGAGTGACCCAGAGTGACCCAGAGTGACCACAGTGACCACAGAGACCCACAGTGACCACAGTGACCCAGAGTGACCCACAGTGACCCACAGTCCATCCCTGGCACAGAGCAGAGCCCTCTGTCCATCCCTGGCACAGAGCAGAGCCCTCTGTCCATCCCTGGGAGCAGAGCAGAGCCCTCTGTCCATCCCTGGGAGCAGAGCAGAGCCCTCTGTCCATCCCTGGGAGCAGAGCAGAGCCCTCTGTCCATCCCAGGCACAGAGCAGAGCCCTCTGTCCATCCCAGGCACAGAGCAGAGCCCTCTGTCCATCCCAGGCACAGAGCAGAGCCCTCTATCCATCCCTGGCACAGAGCAGAGCCCTCTGTCCATCCCTGGGAGCAGAGCCCTCTGTCCATCCCTGGCACAGAGCAGAGCCCTCTGTCCATCCCTGGGAGCAGAGCAGAGCCCTCTGTCCATCCCTGCACAGAGCAGAGCCCTCTGTCCATCCCTGGGAGCAGAGCAGAGCCCTCTGTCCATCCCTGGGAGCAGAGCAGAGCCCTCTGTCCATCCCTGGCACAGAGCAGAGCCCTCTGTCCATCCCTGGCACAGAGCAGAGCCCTGTGTCCATCCCTGCACAGAGCAGAGCCCTCTGTCCATCCCTGGGAGCAGAGCAGAGCCCTCTGTCCATCCCTGGCACAGAGCAGAGCCCTCTGTCCATCCCTGGGAGCAGAGCAGAGCCCTCTGTCCATCCCTGGCACAGAGCAGAGCCCTCTGTCCATCCCACGCACAGAGCAGAGCCCTCTGTCCATCCCTGCACAGAGCAGAGCCCTCTGTCCATCCCTGGCACAGAGCAGAGCCCTCTGTCCATCCCTGGCACAGAGCAGAGCCCTCTGTCCATCCCTGCACAGAGCAGAGCCCTCTGTCCATCCCTGGCACAGAGCAGAGCCCTCTGTCCATCCCTGGCACAGAGCAGAGCCCTCTGTCCATCCCTGGAGCAGAGCAGAGCCCTCTGTCCATCCCTGGAGCAGAGCAGAGCCCTCTGTCCATCCCTGGGACAGAGCAGAGCCCTCTGTCCATCCCTGGCACAGAGCAGAGCCCTCTGTCCATCCCTGGGAGCAGAGCAGAGCCCTCTGTCCATCCCTGCACAGAGCAGAGCCCTCTGTCCATCCCTGGAGCAGAGCAGAGCCCTCTGTCCATCCCTGGGAGCAGAGCAGAGCCCTGTGTCCATCCCTGCACAGAGCAGAGCCCTCTGTCCATCCCTGGCACAGAGCAGAGCCCTCTGTCCATCCCTGGCACAGAGCAGAGCCCTCTGTCCATCCCTGGCACAGAGCAGAGCCCTGTGCCCATCCCTGGCACAGAGCAGAGCCCTCTGTCCATCCCTGGGAGCAGAGCAGAGCCCTCTGTCCATCCCTGGCACAGAGCAGAGCCCTCTGTCCATCCCTGGCACAGAGCAGAGCCCTCTGTCCATCCCTGGCACAGAGCAGAGCCCTCTGTCCATCCCACGCACAGAGCAGAGCCCTCTGTCCATCCCTGCACAGAGCAGAGCCCTCTGTCCATCCCTGGCACAGAGCAGAGCCCTCTGTCCATCCCTGCACAGAGCAGAGCCCTCTGTCCATCCCTGGCACAGAGCAGAGCCCTCTGTCCATCCCTGGGACAGAGCAGAGCCCTCTGTCCATCCCTGGCACAGAGCAGAGCCCTCTGTCCATCCCTGGGAGCAGAGCAGAGCCCTCTGTCCATCCCTGCACAGAGCAGAGCCCTCTGTCCATCCCTGGCACAGAGCAGAGCCCTGTGTCCATCCCTGGCACAGAGCAGAGCCCTCTGTCCATCCCTGGCACAGAGCAGAGCCCTCTGTCCATCCCTGGAGCAGAGCAGAGCCCTCTGTCCATCCCTGGCACAGAGCAGAGCCCTCTGTCCATCCCTGGGAGCAGAGCAGAGCCCTCTGTCCATCCCTGGAGCAGAGCAGAGCCCTCTGTCCATCCCTGGGAGCAGAGCAGAGCCCTCTGTCCATCCCTGGGAGCAGAGCAGAGCCCTGTGTCCATCCCTGGAGCAGAGCAGAGCCCTCTGTCCATCCCTGGCACAGAGCAGAGCCCTCTGTCCATCCCTGGAGCAGAGCAGAGCCCTCTGTCCATCCCAGGCAGAGAGCAGAGCCCTCTGTCCATCCCTGGGAGCAGAGCAGAGCCCTCTGTCCATCCCTGGAGCAGAGCAGAGCCCTCTGTCCATCCCTGGCACAGAGCAGAGCCCTCTGTCCATCCCTGGAGCAGAGCAGAGCCCTCTGTCCATCCCAGGCAGAGAGCAGAGCCCTCTGTCCATCCCTGGCACAGAGCAGAGCCCTCTGTCCATCCCTGGGAGCAGAGCAGAGCCCTCTGTCCATCCCAGGCACAGAGCAGAGCCCTCTGTCCATCCCTGGCACAGAGCAGAGCCCTCTGTCCATCCCTGGGAGCAGAGCAGAGCCCTCTGTCCATCCCTGCACAGAGCAGAGCCCTCTGTCCATCCCTGGCACAGAGCAGAGCCCTCTGTCCATCCCTGGCACAGAGCAGAGCCCTCTGTCCATCCCTGCACAGAGCAGAGCCCTCTGTCCATCCCTGGCACAGAGCAGAGCCCTCTGTCCATCCCTGGGAGCAGAGCAGAGCCCTCTGTCCATCCCTGGCACAGAGCAGAGCCCTCTGTCCATCCCTGGGAGCAGAGCAGAGCCCTCTGTCCATCCCTGGAGCAGAGCAGAGCCCTCTGTCCATCCCTGGCACAGAGCAGAGCCCTCTGTCCATCCCTGGGAGCAGAGCAGAGCCCTCTGTCCATCCCTGGGAGCAGAGCAGAGCCCTGTGCCCATGTCCTGGCACTCAGGGTGTCTCTGTAACGTTTCCCACAGCCTGTCTGGCACTCCCAGAGCTCTGGGAAGGACGAGGGGACGCAGCTCAGGCGTCAGGAGGTGCCAGCTCTCCTCCAGACAGCGTTATTCATCCCAGCCCCAGCCTGTCTGTCAGTGCCCATGACAGATCTCCATTTCCCCTCAGAATTATGGCTGGTGTTTTCCTTTGCTTTCTGACCCTGATAGCCCTGCCACCTGCATTAAGTTATCTCTGAGCATCTGATCTTCCCTCTGAGTTAATCTTGGCTCTTGGCATTTGGGCAGGAGCGATGTGAAGTTCAGCACCAGACCTAATCCACACCTTTTTGTGGCTTGGTGCAGTCAAGGTCACATCCTGGGGCTTGCACTCTGAGAACATTGCTGCCTGCTCAGAGACCTCCCTGCCTGTGCTGAGGATGGAGCAGAAACAAAGACTGTGTGAGAGCAGAAATGTTCCTTTAAAACCTGGGGAAGGTGGGATGTGCTCAGCTCCGGAGGAGGATGAGGTGTCAGCAGCAGGCACCTTGAGTGTGGGGAGGAAAGGAGCCAAAAGCAACTTTAAACGATGGTTTTCTTTTCCTTTTGCTGGGATTTGGAAGCATTTCCATAAAAGCTTCTCCCAGGCTGGGCACAGCCCTATCCTCCTGCTGTGGGTTCTCCATGCCCAGCCTTGCTCAGGTCCCCCTGCCCTGGCTGGGAGGGGAAATGGAGTGAGAGCTGCCTGGGGCAGGAATTGCTGGGTTAAAACTGGGAAATTCAGCTGCCCCCAGCAAGGAGCTCACTCCATAAACTGGGAAATGGGGTTAGGAGCAAACCTGGAACGACAGAAAAATCCTCTGAGCCCACCCAGTGCAGCCATCCCCAGCACTGCCCCTGTCCCCAAGTGCCACATGCATAGAGATTTAAATCCCCCAGGGATGGGGATTCCAAACCTCCCTGGGCACCTCCAACCCCTGACCCCCTTTCCATGGAGAAATTCCCCAATTCCCACCCTGAGCTGTTCCCTGTGTCCTGTTCCCTGGGATCAGATCCCAAATCCCCCCGGTGTCCCCTCCTGGCAGGGACTTGTGCAGAGCCACAAGGGCCCCCTGAGCCTCCTTTTCTCCAGGCTGAGCCCCCCCAGCTCCCTCAGGAATTCTCCAGCCCTTTCCCAGCTCCCTCAGGAATTCTCCAGCCCCTTCCCAGCTCCCTCAGGAATTCTCCAGCCCCTTCCCAGCTCCCTCAGGAATTCTCCAGCCCCTTCCCAGCTCTCTCAGGAATTCTCCAACCCCTTCCCAGCTCCCTCAGCCCCTCCAGGGCTCCAAGCCCTTTCCCTAATTTCCTGATTTCCACTGGCACTGCCTTGGGTGCAGCCCCTCAGTCAGAGGAGTGGAAGAAGAGCTGAGACGGGACCTTTGATTTTCCTGTGATTTCCCTGTGATTTCTGTTACTCCATTGCTCCTGAATCCATCTCGGTTGCCAATTGTGAGGAATGGAACTTTAAAAGGAAAAATCAGTGTGTTGTTTTTCAGTGAACATCTGTCCTTCATTCCCTGGTGGACATTTTCTGTTGAAATGCTTACAAATAAGAAAGTTTTCCTTATAGGCTTAGAAAATACCCTTTTAAAAGTAAAGCAAGGTTTCTGTCTCTTCTGGAAGCAATTAAGAATACAGGGTATTGTGCCTTTGAAAATTGAGCCTCTTATTTAACTGTCTAAATAGAGATTTAACTTTCCTGCTTTTGGCACCTAAGCTTGAAAATTTTCTTCTTACAGATGAAAACAGAACATTATAGAAATTGAGTCTGTGGCATTTTTATTCTGCTTTGTGAGAGAGAAAAAAAATGAGGAAGATAATTTATCAGTATTTGCACCTCTTACTCTCACCCCTTTGAACCACATCCCTCGGAAATGTCAGCTCTGGCTCTGGGTGTGCCAGGAGGGCTGAAGGCAGAGCAGGGCTGATGGCAATGCAGGGCAGAGCTGATGGCAGAGCAGGGCTGTGCAGGGCAGGGCAGGGCAGGGCAGAGCAGAGCAGGGCTGATGGCAGGGCAGGGCAGGGCAGGGCTGATGGCAATGCAGGGCAGGGCAGGGCTGATGGCAGGGCTGATGGCAGAGCAGGGCAGGGCAGGGCAGGGCTGGGCTGTGCAGGGCAGGGCTGATGGCAGGGCAGGGCTGATGGCAGGGCAGGGCAGGGCAGGGCAGGGCAGGGCTGTGCAGGGCAGGGCAGGGCAGGGCAGGGCAGGGCTGTGCAGGGCTGTGCAGGGCAGGGCAGGGCAGGGCAGGGCAGGCAGGGCAGGGCTGTGCAGGGCAGAGCAGGGCAGGGCTGTGCAGGGCAGGGCAGATGGCAGGGCAGGGCAGGGCAGGGCTGTGCAGGGCTGTGCAGGGCAGGGCAGGGCTGTGCAGGGCAGGGCAGGGCAGGGCAGGGCAGAGCAGGGCAGGGCTGGGCAGGGCAGGGCAGGGCAGGGCAGGGCAGGGCAGGGCAGGGCAGGGCTGTGCAGGGCAGGGCAGGGCAGGGCTGGGCAGGGCAGGGCAGGGCAGGGCTGGGCAGGGCAGGGCAGGGCAGGGCAGGGCTGGGCAGGGCAGGGCAGGGCAGGGCTGGGCAGGGCAGGGCTGTGCAGGGCAGGGCAGGGCAGGGCAGGGAAGGGAAGGGAAGGGCAGGGCAGGGCAGGGCAGGGCAGAGCAGGGCAGAGCAGGGCAGGGCTGATGGCAATGCAGGGCAGTGCAGGGCTGTGCAGGGCAGGGCAGGGCAGGGCAGGGCAGGGCAGGGCAGGGCTGTGCAGGGCAGGGCAGGGCTGTGCAGGGCAGGGCAGAGCAGGGCAGGGCAGGGCTGTGCAGGGCAGGGCAGGGCTGTGCAGGGCAGGGCAGGGCAGGGCTGTGCAGGGCAGGGCAGGGCAGGGCAGGGCTGTGCAGGGCAGGCAGGGCAGGGCTGTGCAGGGCAGGGCAGGGCAGCGCTGTGCAGGGCAGGGAAGGGCAGGGAGGGCAGGGAAGGGCAGGGAGGGCAGGGAGGGCAGGGAAGGGCAGGGAGGGCAGGGAAGGGCAGGGAGGGCAGGGCAGGGCAGAGCAGGGCTGTGCAGGGCAGGGCTGTGCAGGGCAGAGCAGGGCAGGGCAGGGCAGGGCAGGGCTGGGCAGGGCTGATGGCAGGGCAGGGCAGGGCTGTGCAGGGCTGTGCAGGGCTGTGCAGGGCAGGGCACGGCAGGGCTGGGCAGGGCAGGGCAGGGCTGTGCAGGGCAGGGCAGGGCTGATGGCAGGGCAGGGCTGTGCAGGGCTGTGCAGGGCTGGGCAGGGCAGGGCAGGGCAGGGCAGAGCAGGGCAGGGCAGGGCTGATGGCAGGGCAGGGCAGGGCAGGGCAGGGCAGGGCAGGGCAGGGCAGGGCTGATGGCAGGGCAGGGCTGATGGCAGAGCAGGGCAGGGCAGGGCAGGGTAGCCAGACCCTGCAGGTGCTGCCTGAGCCGCTCCCTCTGCTCCCTCCTGGCCCTCCCAGCACAGGGGTGCAGCACATCCACAGCAATAAACAGGGAAAACCCTCCAAGAGGTCCCAGCCCAGCCACCCCAGCACTGCCACCAGCGCCCCGTGTCCCCAAGTGCCACCTGCCCAGGGCTGGAACCTCCGGGATCTCAGAGGTCTTTTCTGAGCCCAGGCTCTGTGAGCTCCTCCTGTCCCCGCGGTGTTCCCAGCCCCCTGGAGCAGCTCTAACTCTTTCTCCCTAACCAGGTGTTGATCTCAGAGGGGCTGCAGACCCGCCTGGAGCTGGGTTCAAAAGGTGCAGGGACAGTGAGGTGTGACCCAGCTCCATCCCTCAGCTCTCCCCTCCAGCTCCTGGGCACCCCAGGGCAGTTTTTCCCCTGAAGGAATATCCAGGTTCTGCTGCACGCCCCGGAGTCCCGGCTGGAGGAGCAGAGACCCCTCGGGGGGCTCCAGGCTTTCTCCTGGATCACCTTTCCAGCCAAGGGCTGATCCACAGGTGTCACACAGCAACAGCACCAGGCAGGATCCTCACAAGCCCCAGCTGGGGGAATGCAAAGGTAGAAAACTCTCAGAAAGCTGTGTGAGATCTCAGGATGGGAGAATGCTGAAGATGCAAGGACAGGAAACAATAAAGCTGTGAGCTGGGTGGAGACAAGCCTCAGGGAAATGCTAGGCACGATAGTAGAAATAAGTAAGTTTAATAATGAACCATTATCTGTTGTTTTAAGCTGTTACAAGCAAGCATTGTTCAAAGCAGGATGTAGGTGCAGCTTTATTCATTGGCTTTAGCAAACACTTGTCAGCTTTTAACATCCTGCTTTTGGTAAAAGTTGTTAAAAGAAAATTTTTTTTGTAACCAAGAGAATTTCGGGTGTTGTGGTCACAGCCAGGGCTTTCACCATCTCCCATGTGTCACTCTGTGAATGAGCCTGGTGATGCTGATGGAATAAAAACTCCAAGAACGCCCTTCCTGCAGTCCCGTCCCGTTGTTGCTGTGTATATAATGTATATATTAATTTTATAATAATACTATAACAATGACAAAGGCAATCCAGCATCCAGAGGCGGTGGGGAAAGCAGTGACGGGGCTGCCTCTGGGAAATCCCGAGCAGGGATGGGTTGGGGTGTCCGAGCTGTGTCGGGTGTTATTCCTCAAGGGTGATTTTACAGAAAGAATCCAGCAGGGAAAAAGGGAAAACCAGCCCAGAGGGAAATGCAGGGAGGACGAGCAGCTCCAGGAGTGGTCCCACGTTTGTGGTTCATTGCACAGGTCGGGCATGTGGAATTGCCAAAATCCTTGGAGGTGCCAGTGCCTGGAGCCCTTTCCTGCCCCGGACCCCCTTCCCTGGAGCTGCCCTGTGCTCCAGTGACAAAATCCCTTTGTGCCCAGAGCCAGAGCTCCCGGTAATTACCGTAATCTGCCGTCGATTAGATCGGATAGCTCCGTTATCACTGTTAATAACAGCTAATTAGCGAGGCTGTCACGGGGAGTGCTTCTGTAAGGGAAGGGTTTTGTCCTTAACTTCTCATAAAGGATGTGTTAAATCCGAGGGAGGCTCTGGCTTCAAGGGCATCAGTGACTTCAGTCCCTTGCATTGTAATGGAAATGCTCCACAAATTCCTCCCAAAAACTGCCAGGAAAATGGGAGCTGGGATGGAAGAGGGGAGCTGGGATGGAAGAGGGGAGCTGGGGTGGAAAAGGGGAGCTGGGATGGAAAAGGGGAGCTGGGATGGAAAAGGGGAGCTGTGTAACTACAAAACTCCCTTCACAGCTCAAAAGATTCGCTGGAAGATGACAAAGGTTGCGCTGAGGAGTGAAGGATGATTTCAGTTGTAATAATGAAGCATGAACACATTGCTCGCAGTCATTTTAGGATTTTTTTTCCTGATGGAAACCTGCTCAATTAAAAGGAAAAAGCCCCTCACCTTTCCCTTTGCTAATCCTGTTATTTCCTCCATGGCTCAGGCCCTCCATCAGCCAGAGGTGAAACAGCTGCTTTGTCAGGTGGAGAGCACTGGAAAGGAGCTGGTTGCTCATCCCATGTCTGGAAAGGAGCTGGTTGCTCATCCCATGTCTGGAAAGGAGCTGGTGGCTCATCCCATGTCTGGAAAGGAGCTGGTGGCTCATCCCATGTCTGGAAAGGAGCTGGTGGCTCATCCCATGGCCTGACATGAGATTTGCAGTGGGAAAGCTCAAGAACTCCCTCGAGTTCTGGTTTGGAGATTCACACTCAGTCCTGCTGCAGCAGGGGCAGGGATTAAGAAGATGGAGATGCTCAGAGGGAAAGGTAGCAAATAAATCTAGCCCTGGATCCTTTTGTTTCCTGTGAAAGAACATCACTGGGGCTGTTCCATGTCACAGCTGCAGGAGACGTGGCCCTGTCCTCTCACACACCACTGTGGAACTAAAGCAAAACCAGCAGAACAAAATTCCTTCCGTGCTCTGGTCTGTGCAGAATCAGCCCCTTTGCTCCTGGGAAGCAAAACCCCTCCGTGCTCGGTGCTTTTTGGGTGAAACTGCTCGTGAGTGGCAGGGGGGAGCCCAGTCACTCCAGCAGCTCCAATATTTGATAAAAACCCCAAATCTTCATGGTCACTCTTCTGCCAGGAGCAGCAGCAGTTTGGTGAGGGGATGGATGGTCTGAGGGGCCTCAGGTGCTGCAGGTGCAGGAATTAATCTGGGCTGGGTGAATCTGGGCTGGAATTAATCTGGGCTGGGTGAATCTGTATAGGAACGAATCTGTGCTGGGTGAATCTGGGCTGGGTGAATCTCTGCAGGAATGAACCTGGGCTGGGTGAATCTGGGCTGGGTGAATCTGTGCTGGGTGAACCTGGGTTTGTGTCAGGCTGCTGCACTCCTGGGGGGCACCTGCTGCCATTTGTGGGACACAAGGGCTGGTCCTAAAAGCTCCCTTAATGGATGTTTGGAACCTGGCAAAGGGAAAGGCTTCTGTGAAAGGTGCCACAGGGGATGAGCTTTGGTTCTGGCCTTTGATCTCCTTTTCCCTTTCCCTTCAATCTGCTCTGGCTGCCACCTGCAGAGATATCCTGCCTCCTGGGCTGGAGAGGGAGCAGTGTCGCCTCCAGTGACATTTTCTGCTCGAGGCACTGGCCCAGCGTCCCTCCCTCCCTTGGGCACGCAGGGATTATCTCCATGGAACTGCCACAGCTGCTCCACAGCCTGCCTCAGTGTGCCAGCTGGAAAATGAGTTTCAGGAGTTAGGAGAGGGGCAAGGGACCTGAGAATCACTGGGGGTTGGAAAGCACTGCATGGAACTGTGCTTCTGCAGGGTCACAAACACACCCTGTGCTTCTGCAGGGTCACAAACACACTCTGTGCTCTGCAGGGTCACAAACACACCCTGTGCTCTGCAGGGTCACAAACACACTCTGTGCTTCTGCAGGGTCACAAACACACTCTGTGCTCTGCAGGGTCACAAACACACCCTGTGTTCTGCAGGGTCACAAACACACTCTGTGCTTCTGCAGGGTCACAAACACACCCTGTGCTCTGCAGGGTCACACAGAGCCCCTGTGCTTCTGCAGGGTCACAAACACACTCTGTGCTCTGCAGGGTCACAAACACACCCTGTGCTTCTGCAGGGTCACAAACACACTCTGTGCTTCTGCAGGGTCACAAACACACCCTGTGCTTCTGCAGGGTCACAAACACACCCTGTGCTCTGCAGGGACACACACAGCCCCTGTGCTCTGCAGGGTCACAAACACACCCTGTGCTTCTGCAGGGTCACACACAGCCCCTGTGCTTCTGCAGGGACACACACAGCCCCTGTGCAGCTCTGCTCTTGTCCTTGGATCCTTGTTCCTGCCAGGATTCACGGCCACGCTGTGTCCCCGTCCCTGCTGGCAGCACACAGATGTGCGTGCACGAGGCAGATGTTGTCCCTGTGCACGCTGTGGATGATCTTGGGGATCCTTCCCAACCTTAGGGGTTCTATGATTCTCTTGAACAATACCTTGGGGCAGCAGAAGCCAGCAGGGCACTGAGTTCCATCCTCACTTGCATTTTGGGGGATCATGTGCACCGGAGGTCCTGCCCCAGTCAGCCCAGTTTGAGCCTGCTGGGCGTGGCAGGCGTTAGGAACAAGTTCCCAAGTTTGTTCAGTTTCCATGTTCATTGTTAATGTTAAATTCCAAGCCTCACCCTGTTCTGATTCCTAATTGATGTTAATTGTTAATGTTAAATTATTGGCCTCTCTCTGTTCCAGTCCCCAGTTCTCACCTCCGTGCCCTTTCCCTTCCATCAGGTAACGCTGCTGCTGCCCTGAAATGGCTCCTGTGAGGAGGGTGACGTCATTGATCCGTATGCAAATGAAGGGGTGCAAAGGACACTGGGACACTATTCGGAGTTAAAACCCCTTAAAACAATGAGGCCAAATGACATCTGGAGCTGAGGATAGTGTCCCCAGGTTGGGAAAACAGCGCAGAGCATGAATTTATCATCCTGAGCTGCTTTGTTCTGTCGCCATGACCTAACAGCACCCTACCAACATGATAGCCCTGGACTAGAAATGAAGTCTCCTTTTGGGTTTCTCGTGAGGATGGGAGCCTGAGCTCTGCCTCAGCAGACAAGGCTGCCCTGCTCATCCTCCTCTGGCTCATCCATCAGGAGCAGCAGCAGTGGTGTGCGCCCCTTGAGCTCCCCGCCCAAGCTGATCTTTCAATCAAGGCCTTACAAAGGAGCTGCTCTCCTGGCCCAATTTATTTCAGCAGGGATGTGCTGGAGTGATCCCACAAACCCCTCCAGGGCAGGCACGATCCTGTGCTGCTCCTCCTGTCCCACCTGTCCTCCCTGTGCTCCTCCTGTCCCACCTGTGCTGCTCCTCCTGTCCCACCTGTGCTGCTCCTCCTGTCACCTGTCCTCCCTGTGCTCCTCCTGTCCCACCTGTCCTCCCTGTGCTCCTCCTGTCCCACCTGTCCTCCTCCTGTCCCACCTGTTCTCCCTGTGCTCCTCCTGTCCTCCCTGTGCTCCTCCTGTCACATCTGTCCTCCCTGTGCTCCTCCTGTCACACCTGTCCTCCTTGTGCTGCTCCTCCTGTCCCACCTGTGCTGCTCCTGTCCCACGTGTCCTCCTTGTGCTGCTCCTGTCCCACGTGTCCTCCCTGTGCTGCTCCTGTCACACCTCTCCTCCCTGCACTGCCCAGCACTGAAACCCCAAATTCCAAGCAGGAATTCTCTGCACAGGTTGGCTTGTCCTGGTGGAATGTTCTGGTGCCTTTGATGCTCTTTGCAGGAGAGGAGGGAGGTGTTTCCAGCAGAATTCAGGCCCAGCCTCAAATCGAGTTTCATTTCAAAGCGCTCAGATCTTGTCTTGGATTAGCAGGAATTTGGGTCTGCCCTTGGCAATTTGGAGAATTCAGAGCCAGAAACTGGAATCCATTTCAAAGGGTTTCCCCAGCTCTCCATGGCCTTGATGTCGGTGTCATCCACGGGTTCAGAGGGAGTCACAGCAGCCCAGAGGAAGGTTTGAGCTGAAGCTTTGGACATCACTTCCAAGTTCTCTAAGGTATTCCAGGACTTTGTTGACCTTACCTGCCTTTAAGGTGGATATGGTTAGCAAATGTTTTGTTCTTTGCTGAAAACAGAGATAAAATCAAAGCAGAAGAGCTTCTGTTCTTTCAAGGACAAAAGAAAAAAAAATCAACCTTTCACTGAACACAGTGTTTAGTGAGGTTTTGGTAAAAAAAGCTTCCCCAGGTTCAATTAAGTGAGTATTTTCAAAGGAAGAAGACACTTTCCTCATACACCAAAGAGAAGAAAAAAAGGAAACCAAAGGGGGAAAAAGAAGAAAAAAAGAAAAAAAAAGAAAATAAAAAGAAAAAAGAGAGAGAGGAAAAAAAGAAGTAAACTCTTCCATTCCCCTCAAATCACTCTTACAAATGATGTAATTTTAAATATTTTAGCAGCTCTCCCTTGGATGCTATGTCACTTTTTAACTTACTAAATCACTTTCTAGTGGGGTCCCCCTGGCACCTCAGGTCCCCCTGGCACCTCGCCCAAGCCCAGGCCCTGCTCCCTTGGCTGACTGTGGAGCTGAAGCTGGAGGAGCTCAGGATGGATTTGGGGATCGTGGGGAGGAATTCCTGCCTGGGAGGGGCTGGGCTGGAATTGCCGGAGCAGCTGTGGCTCCCTGGATCCCTGGGGTGTCCCAGGACGGACAGGATGGACTCTGGGGCTGGGAGCAGAGGTGTCCCTGCCCTGGCAGGCTGGCCCTGGGGGATTCCTGCAGTCCCTCCCAAGCCATTGTGTGATTCCCTGGTTCTGTGACCCCACACTGAGCCCTGACCCTCTCCTGGGGCACCACTCACACTGTGAGTCCCTCTGAGAGCACTTCCCAGTTTATTAGAGGAGATTCTTCCATTTCACTAACCAGGACATTTTCTGGGTTTGGTTTTTAAAACACCACAGCACGCTGGACCTTACTCTGTGCTCTCCGGTTGGTGTTTTGCAATAACCACTCCAAAAGTGAGAGAGAACATTATTTTCCAGCCTTTATTCTCTCACATTTGCTCTCACAGCTTTTCAAATGACACGTTGTTGTGGCTTTCCTGCAGGGAGGCACTGGAGGATGTTCTTTGCTCCCAATGACAATTACAATATATCCCCTTGTAGTTCACGTCCCCCCGGGCACAGGCACAGCTTCCTGCCCCAGGGATTCTCATGTGATGATTTTCTGCTGCTCCAGGAGGCCAGGCAGAGTCAGGGCTGGATGTGCAGGGAAGAGCTGCAGTTATTTCCTGTCCCTTGTGCTAAAGATGCTCTGTGGATCAAAGGGAAGGGGCTCTGCCCTCCCCCTGGGCACCACTGAGCACGGTCTGACAGGACAGGGGGAAGGCTTCAGGCTGGAGGAGGGGAGATCTGCACTGGATATGAGGGAGAAATTGTTCCCTGGTGGGGAAGAGCCCTGGCACAGACCATCCCTGGATCCCTGGCAGTGCCCAGAGCATCCCTGGATCCCTGGCAGTGCCCAGAGCATCCCTGGATCCCTGGCAGTGCCCAGAGCATCCCTGGGTCCCTGGCACAGAGCATCCCTGGATCCCTGGCAGTGCCCAGAGCACCCCTGGATCCCTGGCACAGAGCACCCCTGGATCCCTGGCACAGAGCACCCTGGATCCCTGGCACAGAGCATCCCTGGATCCCTGGCACAGCACAGAGCATCCCTGGGTCCCTGGCACAGAGCACCCCTGGATCCCTGGCACAGCACAGAGCATCCCTGGATCCCTGGCACAGAGCATCCCTGGATCCCTGGCAGTGCCCAGAGCATCCCTGGATCCCTGGCACAGCACAGAGCACCCCTGGGTTCCTGGCACAGCACAGAGCACCCCTGGATCCCTGGCACAGAGCACCCCTGGATCCCTGGCACAGAGCATCCATGGATCCCTGGCAGTGCCCAGAGCACCCCTGGATCCCTGGCACAGAGCATCCCTGGGTCCCTGGCAGTGCCCAGGCCAGGCTGGATTGGGGTTTGGAGCACCTGTGACAGTGAGAGGTGTCCCTGCCATGGCAGGGATGGGATAGGATGGGATTTATGGTCACTTCCATCCCAAACCTTCCATAATTCAATGACTCTCCCCTACTCTGGACTAACTGTGGTTTTTATCAGAAACTCTGGTTCCTCTGACAAGGATCTTCCTTCTGCTTAATTCTGCCACTGGATTTCCAGCCTTGCCCAGCTCCCTGCTCCTGGAAAAGGAAGAAATTGGAAAAAGGCAGAAATGGAGGAGCCAGGAATGGAAAAGTCAGGAATGGAAAAGGCAGGAGATGGAAGAGGCAGGAATGGAACACCAGGAATGGAAGAGGCAGGAAAGGAACACCAGGATTGGAAGAGGCAGGAATGGAACACCAGGATTGGAAGAGGCAGGAATGGAACACCAGGATTGGAAGAGGCAGGAATGGAAGAGGCAGGAATGGAACACCAGGAATGGAACACCAGGAATGGAAGAGGCAGGAATTGAACACCAGGATTGGAAGAGCCAGGGATGGAACACCAGGACTGGAAGAGGCAGGAGGATCCCCCTGGGAGCCCTTTGCTGTGCTCTGGAAGTTTCCTGTTTCAGGACAGGTTCCTGTCCTGAGTCCATGGCAGGGCAGCTCCCCAGGTGACTCACATCTGTGTTTCTGGATTTGATGCTGCCTCCATCTCCCTCCCTCCATCCCTGGACACCATAAATCAGGGCTCAGTGCTGCCTGTCCGTGAGGACCCAGCCTGATTTCTGGGCTGACTTTTTCTGGGCTGCTGTCCTGGCTCTGCCCCTTCCCAGGCCCTCCTGCTCCTCTCTGAGCTGTAAAAGAAAATGTTGGAGCAAAAAGAAGTCTCCTTCTCCTGTCTGCCCATGACAGACAGTACAGAAGAGCGATTTCCCAAAGTGTTCTCCAGAACAGCACGGTGTGGATTGGTTTGTTTGGAATTCCTGGAGGTGCAGCTGCCCAGAGTGGGGCTGGGAGCAGGGCTGGGAGCTCCAGCCCCAGTGCAGACATCGCTGCTCCTCAGCTGCTGCTTCCCTGCAAAGCCCTCTGGTGCTGGGCTGCCCCTCTGTGCTCTCGGTGCTTTCTTGGTTTGTTGTTTGGGTCGGATTTTGCTGCTCTTTTCTCTTCTGTGGATCTGTGAAGCTGCTGTGTGAGACGAGGGCAGGGGTGGAGTGTGGGGTCAATGCCAGGGGGCAGACACAGAGCAGGGGACTCTGCAGAGAGCCCAAACGAGTGAGGGGAGGAAATCCCAGACTCCAGTGTCAGTGCTGACAGCCCCACACGGGGCAGAGCTGCAGGGGAAATTCACTGAGAGCTTTGGTACTGGGCTCTCTGGAAATCTCTTCCCACCTTTCCACCACCAGTGCTGGGAGCCAGGACACCCCCAGAGAAAAATGTGCCCCTTTTCTGGGCTCACACCCCACCCCGGGAGAGAAAAAGAGATTGGGATGGGATAGTGGGATGGGATAATGGGATGGGATAATGGGATGGGGTGGGGGGATGGGATGGGATGGGATGGGATGGGATGGGATGGGATGGGATGGGATCCATGGGATGGGATGGGATCCATGGGATGGGATGGGATGGGGTGGGGTGGGGTGGGATGGGATGGGATGGGGTGGGGTGGGGTGGGATGGGATGGGATGGGATGGGGTGCTATAAGATGCTGTGGGATGGGATGGGATGCTATAGGATGCTATGGGATGCTGTGGGATGCTGTGGGATGGGGTGCCGTGGCAGGGATGGGGTGGGATGGGATGGGATGGGGTGGGATGGGATGGGGTGCTATAGGATGCTATAGGATGCTGTGGGATGCTGTGGGATGGGGTGCCATGGCAGGGATGGGGTAGGATGGGATGGCAGGGATGGGGTTCTATGGGATGCTGTGGGATGAGGTGCTCTGGCAGGGATGGGATGGGATGGAGTGCTATAGGATGCTATGGGATGCTGTGGGATGGGATGGGATCGATGGGATGGGATGCTATAGGATGCTGTGGGATGCTATAGGATGCTGTGGGATGAGGTGCTCTGGCAGGGATGGGGTTCTATGGGATGCTGTGCTCCCTCCCTCCCTTCCCACAGGCCCTGCCTCATCCCAGGGCTCCCTCACCCCCCAGCACTGCTGTCCTCCCAGCTGGATCCCCAGGGGATGGATCCCAGACCTGCCAGCATGCAGCACACTGCTGACAAGCACAGAAGGATTTTTTTTTTCTTTTTTTCTCACATCTTCATGTTTTCAATTACTGTCTATAAGCACAGACTATTTATAATCAGGAGAAGGTACTCAACCCACGCCCCCAGGAGATGCAGCCTGGTTCAGAGCAAGGTTCAGAGCTTGTAAATACTTTTTTTTCAGGCTGCTGATTTTACTAGAATCAATGAAAAACAACTAAAATAAGTCAAGCCCAACCATTTCCCCTCTTATTTTCAGAGAAATAAAAAAAAAAGTTGGAAAAATGATCATTTGGGGTCAACCCAAAATATTTCCCTTTTCTTCCCAATTAATTGTTTTGCTTAATTTCGAAGTTTTCTTTTTTTTTTTTTTTTTAAATAAGGTTCACTATGAAAGAAATTCCACTTCAGATGACAAATGGAAACTGAAAGGTTTTGCTTTGAAAGTGCTCTGGTGTTTCTGATGTGAAACATAAGACAGGTTGAAAAGAAATATTTTGACATTTCACTTCCATCATCCCCTTACTTTTATTTCCAGTTCAAACCATCAGCTGCACTCAGCCCATATTCCCCAATAACCCACAGCCCCATCCCCCTGTAACCGAATTCACTCCTGCTGAAAAATGATTCTCAGGCCTCTACCCAGCATTTGGGCAAGGAATGCTTTTAATTTCTGCTTTCTTTCCCCGGGTTTTGCTGGACCCCAGCAAGGGCAAGCACAGCCACAGTCTGGGGATTGCAGCCCAAAAGGAGAGGGAGAAGCTCTGGCCATGAAGGGATCCCCAAGGGATGTTCTGGGACACTCCTGCCTGCACAGAGCTCCGGTTCACGCCAGGGCTGTGGGGCTGAACTCGCTGCCAGCAGTGAGAATTGTCCAGCAGCAGAGCCCTGCCATTCCCCAGGGCACGGGCAAGCCTGGCCTTGTTAGTCCTGGCCTTGCAGAGCCCCAGCTTGGCTCAGCTCTCACTTTAAATGGGCTGTGATCAATTAACAGCTCTGCTCAGCGCTTATTCAAAGAACATATAAATCTTCAGAGTCTGCTTTTCCCTTCTGGACTGCCTTGGGAAGACTGAAAATAAAGCCAGAGCCAATTCTAAATATTTTCTGTCTCCGTGTTGCCGAGCTCAGATGAGTCTGACAGCTCTGCAAGGAAACAAGCACAAATCGTGGGGGGAAATTTCACCTCTTAGCACCTTGGAAGGGAAAACATTCCTCCTGGCTTTCTTCAGATTTTACACAAGTGTGGGGTTTGGGGGACAGCCTGGAGGGTTCCAGCACTGTTACTGTGTAAGGAACACAGGAAATTCTCTGTCCCCTGAGAGGTTCTGAGCTCTGTGCAGGAGGAGCCCCAGACACCCCTGAGCAGGTTCAGGCTCAGCTTAAGGGGAGCAGTGAAATCGTGAATGCATCTCCCGAGGGCACCTCAGGTGCTGGGCACACAAGGGGGAGCCTGGCAGCGCTTCCCTCTGCCTCCCCCTTCCCATGGCACACTCAGGACCACTCAGAACCACTCAGAACCACTCAGGACCACTCAGAACCACTCAGAACTATTCAGGACCACTCAGAACCATTCAGGACCACTCAGAACCATTCAGGATCATTCAGAACCATTCAGAACCACTCAGGATCATTCAGGACCATTCAGGACCATTCAGGATCATTCAGGACCATTCAGGACCACTCAGGACCACTCAGAACCATTCAGGACCACTCAGAACCATTCAGGACCATTCAGGACCATTCAGGACCATTCAGGACCACTCAGGACCACTCAGAACCATTCAGGACCGGGCTGTCCCAGCTGTCCCAGCTGTCCCAGGCTGTCAGGGAGGCTTTGGAACTCGTCCCACCTGCACTTACCCCAAACCAGCCCAGGCTGGGCTGGCTCTGGTGCTGATGGAGTGCCAGGATCAGTGAGGACAAAGGTGGGACAAGGGCTCACCAGGGAGGGGAGGGGAGGGGAGGACACCCAGCACTGGGTGCCCCAGGGCTGCGCACAGCTGCACCCCCTGATCCTGCAGGCCCTTCCAAGGGGATTCCATGGTCCCGGGGGAGTCCATTCCAAGGGGATTCCATGATCCCAGGGGATTCCATTCCAAGGGGATTCCATGATCCCAGGGCTCAGAGCAGCCCCAGCAGTGACCAGGGAGTGCAGTGCTCACACTGTGCAGTGCTCTCACACTCTGCTCTCACATTGTGCTGT